>NW_007726396.1:111695-113602 GCF_000696425.1 Galeopterus variegatus | reverse complement strand
TTCCCCTCCCCTTCTGCAACACACGTGATGTGAATGTTTCTGAGCTTAAGGTTGCCCACTGGCTCTCTTAGATTATCTTCATTTTTTAAAATTCTTTTTGCCTTCTTTTTTTTTTAATCCACCTGAGTTGTTTTGAAACAAACTGTCAAGATCAGAAATTCTTTCTTCTGCTGCTTCTAGCCTGCTGCTTAAGCTATTGGTTGTGCTTTTTATCTCACTGAGTGAATCTTTCAGTTCCATGAGTTCTGCTACATTCTTTTTTTAAGGTATTAATCTCTCTGTTAATTTGTTCCTTCATACCCTGGATTGTTTTTCTTGTTTCATTATGTTGTCTGAGTCTTCCTGTATCTCAGAGAGTTTCCATAAGAGTATTGCTAAGAATTCCTCTTCAGTCATTTCAAGGGTTTCCTGTTCTACAGGGTCTGTTATTTGAGAATTGCTGTCTTCTTTTGGTGATGTCATATTTTCTTGGATTTTTGTATTTCTAGTATCTCTACATTGATGTCTGATCATCTGGTAGAGCAGTTGCTTCTTCTATTACTCTGGAGTGAGCTTTGAGGAGACAGACATCCTCTCTTTATCTTGTCTCCACTTGTGACTCTCCTTGTGTCAATGCAGTTGAGTGTCTGGCAGACTGCCAGGATGGTCATTGTGCCTACTGTTGTGATGTCAAGCTGCTTTTTCATCAGCCATGGCTGTGGTGATGGTTTTGGTGGGCCACCTGCATGGAAATAGTGTTTTTAGTGTGCTCTCTTGCCTGTTTCCAGGCAGCAGCAGCTGCCCTTGGCTCCTGTCTAGAACCCCAGGTGTTGATCCAAAAGCATTTGTTAACCACACATCAGACAAGGGGCTAATATTCTGAATATATAAGAAACTTAAATGACTCAGTAACAAAAAAATAGCTAAGTTAAAGAATGGGTAAAGGAGGCGAGCAGAGACCCTCGTGGCACTGGGGTTCAGTCTGAAGCCTGGGAGGGAAGCACCCAGAGCTGCAGCAGCCTCCAATGTGAGTGGAGACCAATGTGGCACCAGGGCTCAGTCTTAGGTCCTGGAGGGAAACTCCCATAGGCCCAGCGGGTGCAGAGGTGAGCCAAGATCCACGTGGTACTGGGGGCTCAGTCTATGGCCACAGATTCTGGAATAGGAGCCACGGTGGTCTAATATAGCCACTGCCACACCTACTGTCACCTCAAGGAGAGCTCACCACCACAGTAGGAGACAGTGCCACTCTACAGATTGCTCTGCAGGCTGCTCACTTGACTACATTGATATTAGAAGAGGCACCAGCAGAGCCTGCAGATAGAGGAAATCTTTATCCTCATAGCCAACCCCAGAGTAACAGAAGCAGCAAATTCTCTACCAGATGACCAAATATTAATGAAAAAATACTAGAACTACAAACAAACAAGAAGAAATGATACCACTGGAGGATTACAGTAATACTCAAATTTCAGACCCCATAGAACAAGGAATCCTTGAAATGCCGAAAAAGGAATTCTGAGGAATGATCTTAAGAAAACTCAAAGAGGTAAAAGAAGACTCAATTAGAGAACACAGTGAAACAAGAAAAAATACCCTGAATATGAAGGATGAAATTTACAAAGAGATTAATACCTTAAGAAAGAGCTATAGCAGAACTCCTAGAAATGAAAGATTCACTCAATGAAATAAAAAACACAACAGAGAGCTTGAGCACCAGACTAGAGCAAGCAGAAGAAAAAATTTCAGATCTTGAAGACAGTCTTTTTGAAATAACCCAGGCAGACAAAAAAAAAAAAAAAAGGAAAAAATTTAAAATAATGAAGAAAATCTAAGACAGATAGCAGACAACCTCAAGGGCTCTAACATCCAAATTGTGGGTATTCCAAAAGTGGAGGAGAAAGGAACAGGTATTGAAAACCTATTCA
>NW_007726396.1:109799-110404 GCF_000696425.1 Galeopterus variegatus | reverse complement strand
TGGACTAAATTCCCAATTCCAAAGACACAGACTGATTGATTGGATTAAAAAGCTAGACTCAAGTATATGCTGCCTTCAAGAGACCCATCTCACCTGTAGAGACACACAGAGACTAAAATTGAAGGGATGGAAAAACATATGACATGCAAATGGGAACCAAACATAAGCAGCAGTAGCTATTCTTATATCAGATAAAATAGACTTTAAAACAAAAAACATAAAAAGAGACAAAGAAGGCCACTATATAATGATAAAAGAATCTATCCAGCTAGAAGACATAACAGTCATAAACATGTATGCACCCAAAACTGGAGAAACCAGATATATAAAACAAACACTCTTAGACCTAAAGAAAGAAGTAGGCCCTAATACATTACTTGTGGGTGACCTGAACTCCCCTCTTACACTACGGGACAGATCTTCCAGGCAACAAATCAACAAAGATACATAGGATTTAAACACTTTATACCAACTGGACCTGGAAGAAGTATACAGAACGTTTCACCCAACAACTAAAGAATATACTTTCTTCTCATCAGCACAGGGAACATTTTCCAGGATAGACCACATATCAGGTCACAAATCTAGTCTCAGAGAATTTTTAA
>NW_007726396.1:98488-108890 GCF_000696425.1 Galeopterus variegatus | reverse complement strand
ACTTCAGGAACTAGGTCTGGGCACAAGCTCTGTGATCATGAGCCTGAAAGCACAGTAAACAAAAGAAAAAATAAACAAATGGGACTATACCAAACTAAAATCTTCTGCACAGCAAAGGAAACAATCAACAGAGTGAAACAACAACCTATAGAGTGGGAGAAAATTTTTGCTAACTATGCATCTGACAAGGGATTAAAATCCATAATATACAAGGAACTCAAGCAATTACACAGTAAAAAACCCCCAAATAACCAAATTAAAAAATGGGCAAAGGAGCAGAATAGACATTTTTCAAAGGAAGACATACAAATTGCCAACAGGTACATGAAAAAAATGCTCAACATCAGTAGTCATCAGGGAAATGCAAATTAAAACCACATTGAGATTAAAACTCACCCCATTTAGACTGGCTATAATCAAAAAGATGGTGAATAACAAATGCTGGCAAGGTTGTGGAGAAAAGGGAACTCTCCTAAACTTTTGGTAGGACTGTAAATTAGTACAACCACTATGGAAACAGTATGGAGGTTTCTCAAACAACTACAGATTGATCTTCCATATGATCCATCAATCCCACTTCTGAATATATACCCAAAGGAATGTAAATCATCATGTCAAAGGGATACCTGCACTCCCATGTTCATCGCAGCTCTGTATATAATAGCCAAGATGTGGAACCAACCTAGATATCCATCGATGGATGACTGGAGAAGGAAACTGTGGTATATATACACNTACACTATGATCAAGTGGGATTCATCCCAGGTATGCAAGGATGGTTCAACATATGAAAGTCCATAAATGTGATACATCGCATCAACAAACTCAAGGACAAAACCTATATGATTATCTCAATAAATGCTGGAAAAGCATTTGACAAAATTCAACAGCCCTTCATGATAAAGACTCTCAACAAATTAGGTATAGAAGGAAAGTATCTCAACACAATAAAAGCCATCTATGACAAGCCCACCACCAGTATCATTTGGAATGGGCAAAAACTGAAGGCTTTTCCCTGAAGAACAGGAATAAGACAAGGATGCCTACTCTCACCACTTCTATTTAACATAGTACTGGATGTACTAGCCGGAGCAATCAGGCAAGAGAAAGAAATAAAGGGAATCCAGATTGGAAAAGATGAAGTGAAACTGTCCCTATTTGAAGATGATATGATACTATATATGGAAAAACCTAATGACTCTATCAGAAAACTCTTAGAGTTGCTTAATCATTTCAATAATGTTGCAGGATACAAAATAAACACCCCCAAATCAGTTGCATTTGTATTCTATGTTAATGAACTAACAGAAAGAGAAACCAAGAAAGTAAACACATTTACAACAGTTATAAAAAAAAAATACCTAGTAATCAATTTAACCAAGGAGGTGAAAGATCTCTACAATGAGAACTACAAACCACTAATGAAAGAAATTAAAGACACAAAAAGATGGAAAGACATTCCATGCTCTTGGATTGGAAGAATTATCACTGTGAAAATGTCTATACTACCCAAAGCAATCTACAGATTCAATGCCATCCCCATCAAAATACCAATGACATTCTTCACAGAAATGGAAAAAACAATCTTGACATTCATATGGAACAACAAAAAACCCCAAATAGCCAAAGCAATCCTGAGATAAAAGAAAATAAAGCTGGAGGCATAATACTACCTGACTTCAAATTATACTACAAAACTATAGTAACCAAAACAGCATGCTAGTGGCATAAAAATAGACACACGGACCAGTGGAGCTGAATAGAGAACCCAGAAATCACTCCTCAGGCTTATAGCCATCTGATATTTGACAAAGGCAACAAAAACATACATTGGGGAAAAGACTGCCTCTTCAATAAGTGGTGCTGGGAAAATTGGATATCCATATGCAGAAATATGTAACTAAGAAATGCATCTCTCACCATATACTAAAATCAACTCAAAATGGATTAAAGACTTAAACTGTAAAATTACTAAGGGAAAATATAGTTGAAACACTTCAGGAACTAGGTCTGGGCACAAGCTCTGTGATCATGAGCCTGAAAGCACAGTAAACAGAAGAAAAAATAAACAAATGGGACTATACCAAACTAAAATCTTCTGCACAGCAAAGGAAACAATCAACAGAGTGAAACAACAACCTATAGAGTGGGAGAAAATTTTTGCTAACTATGCATCTGACAAGGGATTAAAATCCATAATATACAAGGAACTCAAGCAATTACACAGTAAAAAAAGATATCCATCGATGGATGACTGGAGAAGGAAACTGTGGTATATATACACCTTGGAATACTACTCTGTCATAAAAAAGAATGAAATTCTCCCATTCACAACAACATGGATGAGATTGGAGAAACTTATGTTGAGTGAAATAAGAAAAGCACAGAGGGATAAATGCCACATGTACTCACTCATAAGTGGGAGCTAAGAGAGAAAGAAGGAAGGAAAGAAAGACCACAGTGGTGTGCTGGACTTCCAGAGGGAGAAAGGAGGATACAAAGTGGAGTGGGGGAAGAGGGAATGGGAAGGGAGGTTGGGGATAATTGGATGGGGGACATGGGGTATAATCACAATCTGTGGTAATGGGCATACTGCCTGTATGGATCTGGCCATCACATCTTGGGCACAAGTGCTGATGATCAGCTTTGTATCTCATGAATATTCATAACCAATTTAAAAAGTACTATGCAAAGAATAATAATAATATAGACTTATATAGAATAGTATCCTAGGAGAGTAAAAATAGGGATGAGAATCATAAGGTAATAGTAAATAAAGCCATCCTGTAAAAGACCAAACAAAAATCAAACATACTATGAGATGAATGTGGTTTTTAAAACGATATAGAATAGTATCCTAGGAGAGTAAAAATAGGGATGAGAATCATAAGGTAATAGTAAATAAAACCATCCTGTAAAAGACCAAACAAAAATCAAACATACTATGAGATGAATGTGGTTTTTAAAACTTTGTTTGACTTTATGAAACATAATTATATGCAAAATATAAAATAAAATATTGATTCAGATTAAGGTGAAAATCCTCCAATATAATGGTACTTCACAATAATTCTATTTTTCCACAACCTTTTTGAAGTGGGCTCGTACAAAAAAAAATGTGTTTGTGTTTCTTAATAAATAAAAATTGAACATAGGAAAAAATAAATAAATTTTTAAAATGGGTAAAGTACCTGGACAGACATTTCTCAAAAGGATACATACAAATGGCCAACAGGCAAATGAAAATATGTTCAACATCACTACTCATCAGGGAAAAGTAAATTAAAACCACAATAAGATGTCATCTCACTGTACGTAGAATGGCTATTATCAAGAAGACAAAAAACAACAAATGCTGGCGAGGATGAGGAGAAAAAGGAACTCTCTTACATTGCTGGTGGTAGTGTAAATTGGTACAGCCATTGTAGAAAACAGTATGGAAGTTCCTCAGAGAACTAAAAATAGATCGATCCTACAACCCAGCTATCTCACTACTGTGTATATACCTAAAGGAAATGAAATCAATATATCAAAAAGATACTTGCATAACCATGTTCATCTCAGCACTATTCACAATAGCCAAGAGATGGAATCAACCCAAGTGTCCATCAACAGATGATTGGATTAAAAAACTCTGGTATATATACACAATGGAATACTACTGACCTATTAAAAAAATGATATCCTATCATTTGCAGCAACATGGATGCAACTGTAAATCATCATGTTAAGCGAAGTCAGGCACAAAAAGACCAGCACTGCATGATGTCACTCATATGTGGAATCTCAAGGGAAAAAAAAAGTGGTTCTCAAAGAAGTAGAGAGTAGAACAATGGTTACCAGAGGCTGGGGACATGGGGGTGGGGGGAATGCAGATGAGGAGGAAAAGTGGTGGACTAATGGGTACAAAACTGTGCGATCTACTCTAGGTGAATTGTTGTGTAGTATGTGTATATATTGAAACAACACATTGTATGCCACAAATATGTACAAGTAAATGTTAAAATATATTGAATAAAAGTAAGTAAAAATAGGGTAAATTACTTCAATCACCTGTCTTTAGCAATAAAAAAGGTGGCTATGTTGTTTTTAGGGTTTTACTATTAAAGCAGTGCATTGAGTGAATAGTATTTATTCCTATTTAGAGAAAGCCTAAGAACTACCAGGGGAATTGCTTATTTAGATGTGAGCCATGAATTACTTCATGTTTTGTAAAGTTACAGTTTTAAAAACAATACACAATTTCCTGCAACTGGCAATTTCAATGCTGCATGACCTAAAATACCCCCATGCCCAGGTAGACTTTGGTGTCCCTAAAACCCTTCTCTCCATACTTTCTCCTGGCTCCAAGCACTGGCTGCCTTTAAACTAACCACTAAGTCCATACAAAATAATTTTAAAATATCTAACCTTATTCATCACTTTTACATTCTCAAAGTCCTTTTTTTAGCATTTGAAATTCATAGGAGTGATGAGGTTTCAGAGCAGATGCTGTGACCTCATTTTATAAGAAAATTAAAATGCAGGAAGATTAAAGCATTCATCTTCAGTCACATAGGTACAACGTGCTAAAGTTAAGATTTGGATTCAGGATATCTGAATGTCCATAGTTTTGCACTCAGACATTTATCCATTTTCATGTTATTGGTTGCTATTATACCTCCCACAGAAGTATCTGCATCAATTTAATTCCATTCAATTCAACAAAAATTTATGGAGAATCAACTTTGTACCAGGCATTTTGTTAGGTGCTGTAAATTGAAAAAGTAAAAAGACGCAGTCTCTGCACTTAAAGAACTCCCAATCTAGAGAAGGGACAGATACCTAGTTGCCAGTCATTTGACCACGGTATCGTGAACTAGAGGATTACCTTAATACTTTTCTAGTTATGAAATGAAAGGCTTTATCTGGTTAAAAGAATTTAAGACACTGGCTGCAGCTGAGGATTTATTTGGTGATAAGATGGGGAACACATGGGATACCTGGAGGGGAGCATGCCTTGGTAGGTCAGGATGCCTGGGCAGTGATCAGAACATATGGATGTGACATCGCCCTCCCAGTCTCCATGTATTCCCTCTGTAATGACAAGCCCAACTTCTATGATCACTGGTGGTCTGGTCTGGCAAGTGTTCCAGCTGCCTCTTTCAACCACAGCTTTCATTCCGATCACAGACTCTGGGCCTACCTAATCCCTCTCCCTAGTTCCAGACTCCCAGAGGCCAAGAATCCAGTGTGCTGTCTCAGTCCCTCTCCCTTTTATTCACATAGGCAGACCAGGTCCTTGTCCTAGAAATCCTTTTATAGAACCAGAACATTTGAGCCCTATTTTTTCTCTGGAGACAGAAAAAAGCAGGATACACAGCCCAGGAAGAACTCTGCTAGGAAAACCCTAAATGATGACTCAAAGAATCTCAGATCTTAGGAAATGGGCAAGGGGTATGAGAATGGGGGTCCTAGGTCCTGGCTACTAAGTCAAGACACAGATCCTTGCTTTTTAATACATGTCAGTGTGTATGGGAAGGGAGAGGCAAGGGTGGCCATGAGCATAGTTGACCAATGGTCCAAGCTACTGCCCTGCTGGGTCCACCACTGTATTCGAGCTTGAGCCATGCTTCCAGAAAGTTGCTCCCAATCAGTGATGGAGCACAGCAGAGAAATAGTATAGGCCCACTCCTAGGAGAATTGGGCTCCTCTAACAGGTGTCTGGGCTCAAGGGATCCCCATCAGACTGTCCAAGGCTTCCTTGCAACTGCTCTATGGTCTGGGAATATTCTATCCAACCTTCTTTCTCCCCTGTCTCCTTCACAGGTATGAGACTTGCATCTTAGTCTGAGGCTCTCTCTGCCTGCTCCTGCTCCCTCCACTTTATCCTTAACAGGCTTTTCCCCCAATAAATAAATCTCTTGCAAATCTAATCCCATTTTGGCATCTGCTTCTCAGAGGACCAGAATTTATAGTGTGTTTGATGAAACATATTAATCTAAACTTCAACAATGATACTTTATAGAGCACTCTGAGCTAAGGAATTATAAGCAAAAAAACCCCCCAAAAAGTCATAAAATATGGCTTGGTAATACACAAGTAATAATAATTACAGGAATTTATAGGAATTGCTTACCATTTATGCCTAATTACCATGTGGAACAACAGCAGTTATGCAGATTATTAAATAGAGGCTAGAGGCTGGCTGGTTAGTTCAGTTGGTTAGAGCACGGTGCTGATAAATACAGGTCAAATTAATTTTGTTATGGGTAGAATGTGCTGGAATTGAGATTTGCATTCAGGACGTCTGAATGTCCGCATTGATCATGGCACTGATTACTGCTCTTCAATCTACTAAAAATGACTAAAAAAAAAAAAAAATTAAGATTAGGGGAAACAATGTAGGCAGAGACTAATTTTCTGCAAAATCCACATACCAGAAAGGGACAAACTTTAATGGCTATCCTGAAGAAATTTAGCAGCAAAGATTTGTTCTTCTTGTGCCTTACCCTGGATTATGAGATTTCAATTATGAGGAAAGAAACTATCTTCATTTCTTAAGTGTGATCCTTTCAAATTTCTTTCTCTTCCAACCAAACACTGCCTTTCTGAGATCCCCTCCATATTTCCTAGTGAAAAGGGCTTCATACAGCAGTTCATGTTCTCCAGGTCACCTGAGTCCGTGCATGGAAATGCAAACCCCTGATTTGCTAACACTGGACACACCAAGCAGCCTGGACCTGCAAATAGGCTACAGTTTGCACAACAGTTTGTACTAGAGTCATGGAGCCCACAAGCCCAGGATTTAACTTTCAAAACCGAGGCAGCTGCTGCTGAGTGTAATTGTGCCCCATCTGTGAACACACAGGTTTCCCACCCTCTTCACAAATCAACACAGTGCTGCTGGGGTTGAGAGAGTGTTGCTCCTGGGTCTCATACAGACAAGGTGAGACAGGAAAGGTCAGAAGTTCACAGGGTATGCCCAACCTTCAACCCAGGGAGCATATTCAGCTTTTCTTAGCTGGTAGGTTTGAACACAGTCTCTAAGCTAGCTTTTTTGCCTTGACTCACACTGACAGACTATGATAGGCATCTTCCCAGAATGCTCCGGGGGCTCCTAACCCCAGGGAGCATATTCAGCTTTTCTTAGCTGGTAGGTTTGAACACAGTCTCTAAGCTAGCTTTTTCGCCTTGACTCACACTGACAGACTATGATAGGCATCTTCCCAGAATGCTCCGGGGGCTCCTAACACAAGGTAGAAACTGCCAAGTTGTCAATTTTCTTGCAATAAATCTTCAGCAGCCTGGTGGAGTTACATGAGGTTACACTTCTTGAAGGTCTCTCTTGAAAGCAGTCATCCAGGCATTGTGCTGGGCATTGTAAATATCCTACCATATTTAACTCTCACCACAGCTGCTTTTCCTGATGAAGAAATTTAGGGTCAAAGAAGTTACATGATTTACCTAAGGTCACTTAGGCAGGAAGTAGCAAAATCAGGATTTAAACAATGATCTGTTTAACTCCAACTTCTCTTTCTTCTTCACCATATTAACTCTTAGGAGTTTTCTCTGAAGAAGATAACTTTGGGTCACACAGGGATTAGTTTTCTATTGCTGCTATAACAAATCACCACAAATTTAATAGCTGAAAACAACACAAGTTTATCTTCTTACAATTCTGGAGGTAAAAAGTCTAAAATGGGTCCCATTGGTCTAAGTGCAAGGTGTGGGTAGGACTGCATTCCTTCTGGAAGATCCGGGTGAGAATCCATATTCTGCCTTTTCTGGTTTCTAGGGACCTCCATCCACATTTCTTTCTTTGTGGTCCTCTCTTCCATCTTCAAAGTACATCACTTCAACATCTGCTTCGGTTGTCACACTTCCTTTCTCTGACTGTGACCCTTTTGACTCCCAGCTATAAGGATTCTTGTGATTACATTGATCCCACCAGTGTCATCCAGGATAATCTCCCCGTTTTAAGATCCTTAATTTAATCACATTTGCAAAGTTCCTCTTTTCATGTAAGGTAACATATTCACAGGTCTGGGGGTTAGGACCTGGACATCTTTGGGGGTCGTTTTTCTGCCCACCACACATACATAGTGGGTCCTGTGTCTCCCCTCTTGTATCCTATTCCATGGCTTATACAAGATTTTTCTCTGTCAGTCTAAATCCAATAAAATTTCTTGAGAACTTCTACTGGAACCTGAAACCGAGCAACATTTCTTTGTACAAAATAGTACATATCTATCACTTCAAATGCCAAAAACATCGTTGTAACATTTCAACAAGCCAACGTATGAGTACTTCTTGCTTTTTGGTTGTTTTGCTAAGGTGAATGGTGGGACTTGAAGAAGCTATTAATCCTCCTGAATGAAAATTAATTTTATTGTCAATTTCTTTCTGCTTTTAATGTTGAAAAGTTGACATAGCACTTAAATCTTCAAGGTAACCAAGGACAGCAGTATAAATCATGTCCTTTTACCCGAACTCATAGTTTTATTGCCTAAAAGCAAACTGGAATAAGCAGATGAAACAAACATTTTAAGGAGAGTCATTTCCTGTTGGTAAAAATGAAGTCTTCACCTTGATGTTAAGAATCTGTACTTGTTAAACTTTGAAACCTTATTAGTTTAACTTTCTGTAATGGAAATGACCACATACGAAGTACTATATGGGTGTTTGTGGTGTGGTTTTTTGTTTTTTTGTTTTTTATTTGTTTTCCTAGGCTTTAGTAACTTAGGAAAATTAGCACCACGTAATAATATGGATGTAAAACTCAATTATATCTGAATAGATGGAAAAGTTTAATACAGTACTCTTTAAAAATTGTGTGGCTTTAAAAATCGCAGCCACGTGTCTAAAGGATTTACCCCATTTTAAGTCTGCAGTGTTGTTCCGTCTGAATGCTGGAGAGATGGACCCACTCTACAGTTAGCAGCCTTCTTTGTACATTATACACATGCCAGGTGACATTTACACCCATGACATACCTCCGCAGAGTACCTACATGGTAGTGAAACTTAAAATAATGTAGGGGGAAGGATGGAATTAAAACAGTAGAGAAATTTATAATCACTACAGTTATTAACTCCACATCAGCACCAGAGTCCACTAATTTTTGACGGAAATATTACAGGCTATGGGTTATATGCAATTCCAGAGTACCAACTACTACCCTATTCCTTCTCTTTATTAAGAAACCATGTTAGAATGCAAGTGAGAAGAATGAAGAATTATAAGAATAACTTCAGACCTTGGATTTGATTTAATTTAGTTTTTAAATAATTACAAATGTGTGTATAAATATTTAATAATTACAAACATTGAAACTTTATTATTAGGTCCAAGTAACTTAATATAATCAGGACAGTTGACATAAAACAGAAATGGGGAGGCCTGGGCTATCTTCCAAGATCTTTTGTATTCAACCTGACATTGTCTCTTTTTATATCTGCTGTGAACAAAATTGTGAAGTAGATAAAATATACCTTTGGTATCTCCCACACCCTGTATTTGTGGTCCTTCTCAGCCTTTGGCACCCACAGGCCTGACTTCTAACTCCCAGGGCCTCCACAGTGCTGTCCTGCAGCATTGCCCTGCACTTCTCAGCTTCTCTTTCCCTAACAAAATGTACCTGTCCAGTGCTCTGTTGCCTACGACCCTGTTCTCTGCAATATGAATGTGACTACTAATTAGGTCAATGTGTTACTTCTCCTCTGGTCACATATTGCACTTTAGCATGCACCCTCCAGAACCTACCTTAACCAGTGGAGTTCATAGTAGGCAGCTGCTATCTTTGGGTGGGTGAAGCTTGAACATATACTCTATAGTACTAGTCCTATCAGTAGAGCTGGTGTTTAGCACTTTGTCTCTTCCCTTATTACGCATTTAGTAACAGAATAGTACCATCTAGTCACTGAGAAAAGTTTTCCTTTTAGCTGAATACTCACATACATGGAATCTCATAGAACATACCTCTGAGTTCTTTATTTCTGACTCCAGACACCCATTGCAACCCAAATACAAAGTTTATGTAGCATCTGGAGTGATTCCTCTGTCTTACTCAGCTCATTCCACCAGTGTCTTAAACTTCTTTCTTAATTTATGGGGCCAACCACTTGGTCATCATCTTCCCATCCTTCAGGGAACTTCCCACTTCTGTAGAATCTCTCTCTTTTTACCCTCCACTACCATGAGCCTATTGGTCCCTTAAAAACCTCCAATTCTCCACCCATCTTGGGATTCTTTTTTTCTCTTTGATCTTCAGGATGGGGTTGCCAGTCATTTCCATCAAAAAAATTTTGTTTTTTTCTTGGTGGATCTGGATAAGATTTCAACTCATGAAAACAGAGGAGCAAATGGAAAAGCAATCCTATTGGGGTCGAATATCTTCAAGACAATGCACTTTTACATCACC
>NW_007726396.1:88445-97979 GCF_000696425.1 Galeopterus variegatus | reverse complement strand
AAAAAAGAGACAAAAAGGAAAAAAAAAATTAAATCTTTGTTTCTTTTTTCCACCTAGAGTTGCTTTAATTTGATATTAAAACATGAGTTCAGAAGGGAGATAGGTATAGCTCATGCTCCCTAGAAGGAGCACAAAGGAGAAAAATCTATACTACCCCAGTTCATTCATTGATTTTGAAAACATTATTGGTTGCTCATTCTATGCCAAGCACTGGTGATAAAGTAAAGGAATCAGACATGGCTCCCTGACCTCCTGGAGTTTCTGATCCAGATTCCTAGAGCCGGAACAGACTTTAAAGACCTTTAATTCAATGGTTCCCAAATTATCTACCAAAGATCATTAATATTTTATATGATATTAATTGGTGTTTCTTGGAGTGGAGTGAAGGCAAGAATTAGGTTCCATGGCTAAATTAAGTTTGAAATGCTTGATTAAACAAAGTTAAACCTGTTTCTTCCTTCCAGGATACTCAGAGCCTTATATGTTAACATGCATTGTGATTCTAGGAGGGGTGGGGAGAGAGGATGAGACACAATATAATTATTTGCTTTCCTCACTTATTTCACCACAAATCTTTTTTTAAGAGTATCTGTTAACATCAACTGTTGGCAGAAAATATTTTTGCTGCTGCTTCCAAGACAAAGACCCAAGTCCAAATGCTTCCTCTGCTCATGAGGAAACTGAAGTGGCGTGGAATGGCCAAAACTAGAAAGGGCAGGGCTGGGACAAGAACCTGGGTCTCATGATTATTCCCATGATCTTTTGACCATTCCATTCTGCCTGTTTCTACTCTCTTCTCTCATCCCCTGGAAAAACATATGAAATCAATGTTTCTTCCTTCTTTATTTCCTTCCTTCCTCTCAGATAGTGGTAATAGTACTTGTCTTCTCACACAGTTGCTGGAGTTTTTTGGGGTTTTTTTTTTTTTGTTTTTTGTTTTTCCTCTGTTACCTATGGCTTTGGATCACAAGCTTTTAAAAGCAAAGGCCAGCATTTAGACAATAAAGTAATGAACCATTACAGCTCAGTAAATATTTGTAGCCAAAAGGTGATGGTCGATACCTTTCCTGTGCTCCCCATGCTTCCCCCTCCTCTCCAGCCTCACGTAGATCTCCCTTCTGTAGATTCTCTCCCTATCCCAACCCAGAACTACTGAGGCATCTTGTCTGCAACAACAGCACGACCCCTGAACAGGTTATTCTTTGTATACTGCCTTAAAAGTTCCATTAATAAATTTTTTAACTGATTTTTGCCTATTTACAGAAGAGATTTCTTAATTATTAATACATATGATTCACTTATGATTAAGTGCTGGAAAGAATATACAGAATATTCATTCTGTCATATATACTAGGTTGTATATGAGAGTTTTTGTAAGTGTGAGAGGATTTGTACTTACATTTATATATGTTTTATTACAAAATCTAGTTAGCCACAGGTTAGGACATATAGGCATGATTTTATACTTTGGAAGCTTGAGGGAGAAAAAATCTCTCTCCTCTGTCTCGCCTTGAGATATCCGTCCCGAATGAGCAGGAAGGGGCTGCTCTACTGACACCTTGTGGTAAATGTGCACAAGAGCCAATTAAATATATAAGCTGACCCTATGCACAAGAGCCAATTAAATAAATAGCTGACCCTTTGCTTTAATATTACATAATGCCCCAAAGAGGAAAATATTTTTATTAAAACTTTATTCAGGAAAATTAACTATTTTACCAATGTATAATCAAATCATATGTATAAGCTTTATATATGTATTCATATATATTTGATTTAAGCGCTCTGTGCGTGCGTGCGTGTGTTTGTGTGTGTGTGTGTGTGTGTATTTTGCCTTAATAGTCAAAACAGAAAATATGGCCACCACTTGCTGCGTGTGTGAACTACTCTGTGGAGTGATTTCAAAATTTGTGACAGATCTAGAAAGGGAGCCCATCGCAGTAAACTATGAAGCAAACAAGCATGAAGTAAGCTCTGGTAGGTTAGATTAGGAGATGTTGTCTCAGAAAGTGACTTTATTTGTTGGATCGCTGTTCATCACCTGTTGGGAGAACAGGGCGGATCTGATCCATGGGGATTTAGTACATTGGGGTGGGCCATCAAATATTCCACTCACATGAGAGCAGAATGCCAAGGGGCTGAGATGCTCTGACAAGGACAAACAACTAAGGCTGCCTCTTCTGTTCTTGACAATCATCCCCTTTCCCGCAGTGCAAGGTATTCACCCAGGACCAGGTCAAAATAGTATTCATTCATTCATTCTTTCATTCAACCAATAAATATTACACATCTACCATGTGCCAGACACCTGATAAATGGAGGAAATATAATGGTGAGCAAAAACATACACGGTCTCTGCTCTCATGGATTTTACAGTACTAATTAAACTTGACCAAGGACAATGGCTGAGGACCAACAAAAAGTGATAATTTTGCATGCATCATCATTCACATATTCCAACCTACCCCTGAGGAAACTTATCTCAAGTTCTGCGGGAGAAGAGAATAGTGACAAACCAAAAGAGCNTGTTTTATGCGCTCTGTGTGTGTGTGTGTGTGTGTGTGTGTGTGTGTGTGTGTGTGTGTGTGTGTGTATTTTGCCTTAATAGTCAAAACAGAAAATATGGCCACCACTCGCTGTATGTGTGAACTACTCTGTGTAGTGATTTCAAAATTTGTGACAGATCTAGAAAGGGAGCCCATCGCAGTAAACTATGAAGCAAACAAGCATGAAGTAAGCTCTGGTAGGTTAGATTAGGAGATGTTGTCTCAGAAAGTGACTTTATTTGTTGGATCGCTGTTCATCACCTGTTGGGAGAACAGGGCGGATCTGATCCATGGGGATTTAGTACATTGGGGTGGGCCATCAAATATTCCACTCACATGAGAGCAGAATGCCAAGGGGCTGAGATGCTCTGACAAGGACAGACAACTAAGGCTGCCTCTTCTGTTCTTGACAATCATCCCCCTTCCTGCAGTGCAAGGTATTCACCCAGGACCAGGTCAAAATAGTATTCATTCATTCATTCTTTCATTCAACCAATAAATATTACACATCTACCATGTGCCAGACACCTGATAAATGGAGGAAATATAATGGTGAGCAAAAACATACACGGTCTCTGCTCTCATGGATTTTACAGTACTAATTAAACTTGACCAAGGACAATGGCTGAGGACCAAGAAAAAGTGATAATGTTGCATGCATCATCATTCACATATTCCAACCTGCCCCTGAGGAAACTTATCTCAAGTTCTGCGGGAGAAGAGAATAGTGACAAACCAAAAGAGCTAGCCAAATAAGAGAGCTTTAACACTAGGGAGGCAGTAAGAAACTGAGAGAAAAGAACTTCCATGCTGGAGGCCCATTGAAAGATGATACTTATGGGTATAGCCCACGTAACAGGTGTTCACAGCATGAGTATAGCATTGTGCTGGAAGATACAGATAATTTAAAACCCATCAATGCCTTCAAGTAGCTGAATTGTCATTGAAGAACAAGATATAAGGGAAAAGTTATTTAACAAAGGAGATCATAAAGCGGCATAAAGTGAAATACTAAATGAATGGTACAGGTAGTACAAAACTAAACAGAGGAAGCTCCATGAAGGAGGCAGAAACTACTTAAGGTTGCTGAGGTGGGTTCTAAAGATGAGCAGGAATTGAGTAGGTGGAGAGGTAGGTGGGGGCAGTGGGAAAACATCCTAAGTGACGGAAACAGCAGAGAACAAGAGGGATGAGATGCAACTGGAAATGTACATTGAAAACCATGAGGAGTTTGAGATTCCTGGGGCCTTCTAAGAAGTACACTTTTCTAAGTATAAATACAAAATTACAGTGTTTGAAGACTGAGTTCTGGACTTAGAATTTCTCCTGTTTTCTCCCCTAGCCCAGTGGAAGGGCTAGCCAGCCAGGTGAATGGAAATGTGTCACCAACTAATAAGGTCATTGGGCTAGAGCCAGAGTGGGTGTAAGAAGAAAAGAGCTTTATCTACCAAGTCTCCCAGCTCCTCTTCCCTGCCAGGGCTTCCTGTCCTGACTGCAAGACAGAGCTACACCTTCTCTTTAGGAAGTGCAGTCCGGGATATTTGTCATATCGGAAGGAGATGACAGGTTCTGGGAGGAGTGCTCAGAGTGGAAAATGCAGGGTTTAAAGCTCAACAGAGGCATGACCAATAAGGCAGGAAGCTAAGAAAAGAGCCATGGGGGTCCCAGGGCCGTCACACTGCAGAGGCACTTGAAAATCAATTCATCAGCATCACCCACCTCCCTTATCCATTGTGGGTATCTCCTGAGTTCCTGCCTCCTCACTGTTAAGTCACCTCCACATTGACTAACTCCCTGTGTTCTTTCTTTGTCTGTGAATCACATTAAGTCAGGCTGTGTTCCTTTACACTCTATTATCTAATATTCAAATTTTGAGAATTTAAATAAATGTACAAACATATTTAATAGCCTATGAATACTTACTCTTGACCTAAGTTCAGTTACAGCTTTATGGCATAGGACAGGGTCCACAAAGTATGGCCCACGGGCCAAATCCAACCCACCACTTATTTTTTGTAAATAGGGATTTACTGGAACATAGCCATGCCCATTCATTTATGTATTGTCTACGGATGCTTTTGAACTACAAATGCAGAGTTGAGTGGTTGTGACAGAGACCATGTGGCCCACACAGCCTAAAATATTTATAATCGGAGCCTTTATACAAGAAACTGCTGACCCTTGCATAGGATATATACAGTTGATGATCATGACACTTGGGTTCAAACTTATTGGTTGAGGTCATGTAATGTAATCTCCCAAACTCTCATTTATATCATGTCAAAAAAAAATAGGATTAATAATGCCTGTGTTTTCAACTATGACACTGCAGTGAGGAGCAAATAAAATAACACATATGTATTTATAAACCGTAAATGCAGGGATCCAGTGCTCTAGAATCCCTAATCGTCCCATTGCAATTCTGCAGCAGCTCCAAAACACCATCTTCCTTCCCTGGGTAGAGTGAGCCCAGTCTTTCTGTTGACTGGATTCCTTGCTTTGGTTGGATTCTCACCCCCCTCCCACTGCTGGTACAAGAGGGTTCCCAAATATTTCTCTGGCTCCTGCAAGTCTCCTTGTTTTTGATATTCTTGTCAGCCCCAACAAATTCAAAGGAAAAGAACTCAGTCTTTCCATCAATGGGTCACAAAGCTTTAGAAGAGAGAAAGCCAGATGCAAATTTCAAAAAACCACTATGGCTAGATCCAAGAGTGAATCAAAGATATGCTCAAATATTTGAAGTAGAATGAGAAGCCTTTGGAAACAGTGTCCAGAAGTTTATATTTGTTCAATGAATGATAGGAAATCCCAGAAGGACTGAGTAATAAGGTTAAGTAGCAGGTGCAGGAAAGAATCTCAGCTGTGGTGCATAGAACCCATGGGGCTGCCATTCTGTAAGGGGCTTCCATCCAGGCTCCTTCTGATGCTGAGACCAGGCCTAAAAGTGACCTTTCACAGCCTCCCCACCCATCACCCCCTGATTTCCTTGATGATTAAGAGCCTGGCTCTGGGCCTGACAGTAAGCTGTAGCCTCCAACTCAAAGGAAGCTCAGCAAAAATGACCTTGTTAAACTCACTCCACAGAGCACTGTGGATGTCAGTGAGCATCTCTTCGAGATTTATGGCCCTGAAGCTAGTCTCCTATTACTTGGTGATTCTGCTGAATTTTCCATTGAGCAATAAGAGCAGGATAACAGCAGAGCAGCTCAAGGTTAGCAGCCTTCTGAAGTCCACCCAGCTCCACAAAATTTCTTTCTAATGGTATACAGAGGAGATTTATTGGGATGTTTTTGCAGGCCAGGAAATTGCTACATGATTTTGTCATTGACAAAGGAGCAAACGTCACTGCCCAGTTTCTGTTGGACGTTCTCCACCTTGTTAGCTCTTGAACTGGAAATGATGAAAATAGGCTGATTCCTTGTTCGGATATCATGTGGGAGGACAACCCAAACAATATTCTAATTTCATTGTTTTCCTTTCATGCATTATTGATGGCAACTTTAGAGTACAGCTTATATTTGAATTTCCACTTGGTTTCCTGTTCTTGTGGGATTCATTTGAATGGCTGCTAGGTTGGGCATTGAACACTTCTCTTATTATGTTGGTTTTAAACTAGTGAGGGAAAACTATAATATGAGAAGTAATTTTATTCCCACCACCTTTGCAGATGTGTCAGGTCTATTGATCAAAACTGGTTTTCTACATAGAAGGGAAAGCTATAGATATGGTATCAATACTAATTTCCATAGAGTGTAATCTACTCATTTTTAAAGTTTGTGAATTCCTAAACCAATCATATTTGTTCCAATACTACTTATGCCCTCCTTGGCACAGAAGTGATCAAAAAAGCATGAAGTAGTAACAGTACCATAACACAGTAAGCACCATATTGGTAATAAATGCCCATGACAGCATTTACACTTGCCACATTCCCTTCATGACAATAGTTAGGAATGGTGACATAGGGCAAAACAAGGAGGGGGTGTCATCAAAGGTGACTTTTTTGAAATGAGAGACGAAGAGAACAGTGGGATTACTACGGATAGAAGACTGAGACTTTGGAAAGATGTGCCATTTTTAGTACTTTTTGGTTTTCCTTTCTTTAGCTATATCTCTCTTAAGTGCCTTTTGAAAAATATTAATACTTTACTACGATGGTATACAATGTGGCTTTTTGGCACCCACGGAAGCCAAGGGCATAGAGAGGAGAGAAATTGCTCCCAAATTTGTGAAAGAGTTCTGGGTCTCAGGAGAAAGTGATTTAGCCAAGAAATTCCTAGGTTCCCGCAGTCCCTCTGAGTCACTTACTCTTTAAATCATATGTTCCATCTACTAAAAAAAAAAGTATGGATAACAACTTAATATGTTACCTTGCTTTAAGAACTAGAAAGGATTCAGCCTCAGAAAACCCTTTGCAAGCTCTCAAGTATAAAGATACCCCTCATTCCATCTCATTCCAAAGGAAGTCAAATAGAAAGTAAAACTAGAATATTTTACATAGAAGGTGAAACAACACCTCTCCAACAGCTATCAGTTAGTAATGGAACTAAATTATGAATATTGGGCCCCACCCCTCATCAGGAAAGTAGTTCTGTCTGGCCAGAGACTGCCTTCCTGTGTCCTTACTGCCACCTCTGAATCTGCACAGGCACCCACCTCCCTCCCCCACGCCCCCGTTCCCTGTGGTTGTGAGCTGTCTGTGAAGCTCCACTCCCTTCCTTTTCCCAAGTCACAGTTACAGGAATTATTGCAAGATTAACTCTGTCATATTATATTTCATTCAAGAACAGCAACTCAAGGGTTTTGGCTTCTGGAACAGGAATAAAAGGCCTACAAAATATTAAGTTCCTTGGAAGAATCTTAAAAGGTGATTTAGTGTTGGTGAAAAGTATCAGATCAGCAGCCACAAAGTCTGAGTTTGTGTTTATTCACCTCACAGGTAAAGAGACACAATATTACAAATATCCCACCACCCTACAAGTCTATTTCAGATGACTAGGATAACATACATTCCATGTAAAAAGGTAGTTCTTTACTCATTCTCATTGTGATCTTCATATAATAAAATGGTGCCTTCTAAGTACTTTCACATGAATCGTGTCAAATAACTATTCTTGCGAATGCCTGAAATAAAAGTGATGATGATGGCTTACAAACACACCATTTAACCTGCGTTAGCTAAAGCGTTTATATCTTTTTAATTGACAGACTTTATTTTTTTTTAGCAGGCTTAGGTTTACAGAAAAATTGAGTTGTGTCTTTTTTAACGCCATTTTTCTTCTTAAAAGCTGCTCTGTGTTTTGCTAAGACAAAGTAACTTGTTTTCCAGAGTGGGAGGCAATATGCTAGAGGGTGACCACGGTCCCTGGTACAAGATCCTAACTCCGCTTTTATCAGCTCTGTGACCTCTTATCGGCTCTTGTGTATTCCTTTTCCCCTCTGAGCCCCAGTTTTCTAATCTCAAAAATGAGAATAACAATAATAATAAATAATGTAACACAAAGGATTATTAAGAATTAAGTGAAATAAAGTTTAAATACCTAACAGTGCAGAGCACAAAGTAGATGCTTAAAAACTGTTTTTTATATTTTAATTCACATTGTACCTTAGGAGACTAAAATATTACTGTATCAAGGTATAAACCTAATCTTGGATTCTGATCTTTTACATGAGTTTACTCTGCCTGAGGCCTTTTGTATTAAAGAGGAAGAAAAGGGTCTTGTGACCTGCACAGAAGCGGGGAATTGGAGACATCTGGTTTTTCACCTAACCTTGTTAACTGAGCTTTTTGATCTGCTCTGAAGAAATGGGATTATAGGAAAAAGGCAAAAGAAAATTGAGAGACAGCCTCTGGACCAGGGCAGGGTTATCCCTGGCAGGAAAGAACTGTGGAGGAAACAGCAGAGCACGGAAGGGAGCAAGTGCCCAAGCAGACCACCACAGAGGCCCAGAGGGGCCCTTCCCAGCTGGCACTGATGCGGTCTGGTAAAATGCAAGACATCCCTCAGAAGAACCAGGAATGCACAGGGCAACTTTACAGGGACTACAGTCCAGCATGATTAAGCGTGAACAATGATGGGCAGCAGAATCCAGGTATTGATGCTATGTGACTTCATCTATCTTCATAAGATATGGAACCTGAGGACATTCAAGTTGTTTCCTCACCCATGTCATGGATGGCAGCTGCAAATCAGTCAGCCCTTTCTAAGAGCTTTTTTCCACCCTTGATGGAAGAAAAGGAGCTAGAACTTTGGAGTCATGCATGGGAATATGTGTTGAAGGGGAAACGGGGGATGGCAGGCTAAGAACACAGAAAAGAAACAGAGAAAACAAAAAGAGCAAAGATTTATTTGCTAACCAGGAGGACATTTGCAAATATTTCTCCTCTGCCCCATAAAGAAGGATTTCAAGGCCAGAAAAATAAAAGCACCTGTCGGATGCCAACTGATTAAAGCTCCAGGGAAAACCAGCAAATGTCTTAATTTTCTTATTCAAGGACTCTTTTTATAATCAAACACAAGAGGAAAAAGCTTTAAGTAGGTGTCTGAGTCATAAGATATATGAAATGTTTGACATGTTGCTTAGTTCTACGAAGAGAAAATTCCAAATAATTTATAATGCAGCTTTTTTAGATTCCCAGTTTGGAGGAGTCTTGAAATCTCATAAACAGGAATATAAGGGTACTACTTTTTAAAAAATGTTAAGAAGGAAAGGCTTCCCCAGACACTAATTAATACAATTGTGTATCTGTGACTGCAGAATTAAAAAGGTAATGTCTTGGGCCGGCCCGGTGGCGCACTGTTACAGTGCGCCGCTTGGGAGCGCGGCAGCGTTCCCACCGAGGGTTCGGATCCCACATACAGACCAGTTCCTGCTCACTGGCTGAGCGAGGTGCAGGCGCAACACCGAGGGTTGCGATCCCGTTGCCGGTCCCGGTCCGGTATGGGCGCGACACTGAGGGTTGCGATCCGTTGCCGGACACGAAAAA
>NW_007726396.1:86845-87730 GCF_000696425.1 Galeopterus variegatus | reverse complement strand
CATCAGTACCTTAGAATTTCTCCCAAATTATCACACTTCATTAGGTGAAAGATCTGCATGTGTACAGTTTCTCACAAAGAAATTTTTAAAAGCTGAAGGTGGGGTTACTCCTTTAAGAGAAAGATTTGATGGTCTTTGAAATTGACCATTTTCCATGTTCGCTTCTGATATTGAGTTAAAACCAAGCACGTTAAAAATGTTTTCAATTTATGTTGATTTAATTCAACAGTTTGTACCAAGTGTATAAACTTGGAAATAAATAGAAGGAAATAAATAAATAAAAAGGAAATAAAAAACATCTCTTCAAGGAAAAAAAGTGGGGGTGGGCAGGGAGAAGCCATATTTTTAAAACACAAATTTTCATCTTTACCCCTCATTCCATGTAGAAGAACTTGTCTAACTTGACTCAAGGTTAGAGGTGGTTTGGCAATATCAATTCATCACTGTAAACAGCTGCCTTGAACGCCTAAAGTGGTTTTGTTGAAATTAGGCTTAGAGTTGAATCTTAAGAAGTTGTTAGATATTGTATGGTTTATATCATGTTTTTCCCCATTTATACAGGGGGAGGAGGGATTTTTTGTAATTCTTCCTGTAGAATAAGAGGCAAAACTAAAGATAAAAAATACAGATCAAATAATTAAAATACAGTCACGCATCACTTAACAAGGGGATATGTTCTGAGAAATGCATCGTTCAGCGATTTTTTGGTTGTGTGACCATCACAGAGTCACTTACACAAACCTAGATGGTATAGCCTGCTGCACACCTAGGCTATATGACAGAGCCATCATAAACTTATGGGACCACTGTCATATATATGGTCTGTCATTGACCAAAACATTCTTACGTATATATTTGGTAACACTATGAATTAACCGAAGGCAA
>NW_007726396.1:83147-86470 GCF_000696425.1 Galeopterus variegatus | reverse complement strand
AGCACCACGCTCTCCCAAGTGAGCTAACCGGCCATCCCTATATAGGGATCTGAACCCGTGGCCTTGGTGTTATCAGCACCACACTCTCCCAAGTGAGCCACAGGCCGGCCCCAAAATTTACTTTAATAAAAGTTTTTTTAAAAGCACATACTACAAATCCTTGCAAGAACACTGTTGTAAAATACATGTTGAACTGAAATAATAATTAATACAAAAGAATGGGATGAAAATGGTTCTTCTTTCCATGTTAGATCAGATACTGTCAGATGGCGAACTGATATTTTGCAAGCAAAAGCAGGCACACTCAAGATTAAGTCCATCCTCTTGGGCTCCTGGGACAGTTGAGAAATTGATACCTATATCATGTGGTAGTCAGTAGGCTCAGTGGATGCCACCTGATCCCCATGCTTGACCTACCATAAAGACATGTCACCCCATGTATCAGACACCATTGTGTATGTGTGTAAAACACTACCAAGGCCTCCAATTCTCACCAACTAGCAGCCACCCTTCCACTCCTGTGTTGGTCCGTCTCCCTTCTTTCATCTACATCTAATCCCTCCACTCTGCCCTGGGTCTCAGTCTTTTCTATCCACCTACCTGGGAATCTCGCTTCATCTATCAACTCCCTCTGTCTGGGATTTAAACTTCCTTCTCTCCAGTGGTACCTTTTTGTAAACATGAAATTCGTACTTGGGTCTTCTTCACCTTACCAAACCCCTTCCTTCAGCTGCTGCTCTGTCTTCTCTCCCCTCCACAGCCAAACTTGGGATGGTTTTCAGTGCTCACCTTATCGCTTTCTTTACCTCTCTCTTCCATCATTCGCATCACTACTCCATTGAAGCTGCTTTTGCCAAGGTCATCAGTGTTCCCCATATCATTTAATCCAATGAACCCTTTTCTGTCCTTGTATGACCTCTTGGCATATTTTGAGCACTGCTTCTGCCTATCCTTCTCAGAGCCCTTCACTGGCCTTCTTGACACCACTGTCTCCTCAGTTCCCCCCACCTTTGGCCATCTTCATTACAATACCTCCTTTTCTCCCAACTACCTCAAGGCACCATCTCAAGTCCACTGTACCTTGCATTCTGTACACTCTCCTGAGTGGTCTCATTGACCCCTATTGCTTGATGTACTGCTTATCACTGAATTACTGGTGACCCACAAATGTGTCTCTCTATAGACCTCCTTCTGAGCTCCAGACCCATGTATTCATTTATCTTTGAATAACCCATTTAGATGTTTCATGGGTCCTCAAAATCAGCATGTCCAAAGCTGAATTTGGTCAGAGTGGTATTTTTAAAGTGCACATCAGAGTTGTTATGGTACCCTGTAAATTTCCATATAATGCTCATCTCACTTTACAATAATTACTTAGTTTAACATCATTCTTCTCCACTAGACTATAAGGTTCTTGAAAACAGAGATCTGCATGAAGGTGGGAATGAGCAAGGGAAGGTCCTAAAGTACAGAGATGACTGGCCTGACTATGGAACAGTCATGCTTGTAATACAGGGAAGTCAGTTGTATAGGTTGGGGGCAGGAGTGTGATTACAGAGCAATTGATCCAAAGAAAAGGACTTCATTCCATTTTTTAATACCAAAGGGAAAGAGGGAGTATAATAGCCAGGCAGATTTGGTCTTCTCATATGTCTATATAAATTGGTTAATATTTAGTTTGACTTCATCATTAATCACTAAAACTTAGCCAACATATTACTCATTTTTAACTTACCAATTGCAAAGACTTCTAATTTCAAGCTTGTATATTCTTTTATATCAGACTGCAACCTCATTGCTCTAATAATACACTTGATTGATTTACACACAGTTTACTTACTAATTTAGAAGAATAACTATTTATGTAGATAGATACACATTTATATGTGTGTACACAAACATCCATTTTATAGATAAGGAAACTGACACAGCAGGATTTTTTATTTACCTCAAGATTATATAATTCATAAGGGTGGAGCCAAGACTTGAACCCAGGCCTGTAGGACTTTAAAATTCGTGTACTTTTATTATTTCATAATAGGACAAATTCAGAGTGATAATATTTTGTGTAAGGAATTATGATAAAATGAATGTAAATTAAGATTGTTTTAGCCCAGCACTAAGTCTTATGGTAGTTCGTGGATATATTTAATATTAATTTGCTCATGAGTAATGATAGAAATGTCTACCATGAGGACCTGTCAAATATTCTTTGACCTTTTCCTAGGTATAAATGGAAAAGCCATTATTTTCAACTTAAACTTACGTCCTATTTTCATTAATAATAACCCACACCCAAGCCCAGCCAGCTTCATTTTATTGCAACTTCTACAACTTAAAGATAAACCTAAAAGTAGGATTATGCCTTCTTTTCTTTGTTGTGCCCCACAGCACTCTTTGATTCTTGTTGAATAAATGAATAATTTGGGACAAGGAGAAAACAGAAATAAGCTCTTTCACTTCCATTTCCAGCACAGGCTAATATCAATAACAAATTGCTGCCTTGAATATTCCTGAACTCTAGAAATATCTCATCAAAGGGGTATACATATACACGAAGAACCCTGAATCTGCATTTTTTTATAATTAATTTGATCACTACAAATGATTTATAATTTGGATCTATTAGGTTTACTTCTTACTACCTATAGGAAATTCATGTCTATGAGCAAAAACTCACATATAAAGATTTTCAGAATAGTATTACAGTACACA
This sequence comes from Galeopterus variegatus, assembly GCF_000696425.1. Lineage (NCBI taxonomy): Eukaryota > Metazoa > Chordata > Mammalia > Dermoptera > Cynocephalidae > Galeopterus > Galeopterus variegatus. Next base: position 83,755 of record NW_007726396.1, on the reverse strand, counting down.
AAAATAAGAAAATGGATAAATAAATTACAGTAGGTATAGTCATACTAGAGAATATTTCAAAGTCTAGATAAGGTTAATTTATGAAGTTTTTAAAATGACACAGGAAAAGTCTTATTATATTATGTTAAATAATAATAAAAGTAATATTTATAGTATTATGAGCCAGCCACTCTTCTAACAGCTTTACATACATTAACTTTTTTTTTTCTTTGCAGCAGGCTGGTATGAGGATCTGAACCCTTGACTTTGATGTTATAACACCATGCTGTAACCAAAACATTAACTAATTTAATCCTCACAACAAATCCACAAGGTAAGCACTATTCATTTTACAGATGAGAATAGTTCAGCATAGAGAGGTAGGAACTTGCCAAAGATCTCTGAGCTTAAGTGGTACAGTCAGTATAAAAATCCAAAGACTAATTTAGAGCCTACATTTAATTTACACAGGAGGTATAACTGTATAGAAACTATTATTACAACTATATAAATATATATGTGTATTTGCATAGAAAGAAAATACTGGGAGGAAATATAATGACATTTGGAAAATTTTTTTTTTTTTTAATTTTTATTTTGTCAATATACAATGTATATGATTATTATGG
>NW_007726396.1:29954-82282 GCF_000696425.1 Galeopterus variegatus | reverse complement strand
CAAATGGCAGTATTTCATTCGTTTTTATAGCTGAGTAATTTCTTTATTATATTTATCTTTCTTTTCCATGGTTTTTATAATGGTCATGTTTCATGTTTATAATCATGACAGAAAACGTAGAAGTATTTGAAAAGTAAGTGAAAAAAGAAATTCATGTTGTAGACACACGCCTTGGTTCAATTGAGTAATGATCTTCAAAATTCATGCACCATAGTCACAAATGGTCTGTACTATTTAGATAAGAGCAGATCACCTTGATGGTATAATCTATGTTTAGAGTTGAAAGGGATCTTAGAGATCATGTAGACCAGTGGTTCTCAAAGTGTAGTCCCCAGACTACACTACACTCGGCAACAATAACATCACCTGGAAAATGCAAATTTTGGGCCACCCCAGACTCACTGAATCAAAAATTTGGGGGTGTGACCCACCAACGTGTGTTACTACACAATTTTAGCCAAAAGGCCAAGAAGCAATAACCTGATAAGAAACCCTTCAGGTGATTCTGATGCACACTTAAGTTTAAGAACCACTGATCTAGGATTATGGTTCTCAGCCATGGCTGCATATTTGAGTTGCCTGGGAGACTTTAAGACTCTCAATGCCCAAACTGCACTACCAGAGATCCTGTGTTAATTGGTTTTAAACGAAGCTATCAGTATTTTTAATTCCTCTTTATGTAATTTAACCAGAACCACTGATTTAGTCCTTTCATACTCAAAGTGTGGTCCTTGTACCCACAGAATTGGTGTTCCATGGGAGCATTTTAGAAATGTGAGTTTAGAGCCTCACTCCAGCCCTACTGGATCAGAACCTGCATTTTAACAGGATACCAAAGTGATTCATACATACATTAAAGTTTGAAAAGCATTGACCACTCCCCTCATTTTAAGAGGAGAAAAATCAAGGCCAAAAGAATCTCCTAAGGGATGGGGGAGATAGGGAGAAGGTGGGTGGGGAGCTGGGGAGGGTCGAGAATAGAAGAGTAATATTTAAACCTAAGAAGCTCAAAATTTAGCCTTTGTTCTTTCTGTTANAGACTTTAAGACTCTCAATGCCCAAACTGCACTACCAGAGATCCTGTGTTAATTGGTTTTAAACAAAGCTATCAGTATTTTTAATTCCTCTTTATGTAATTTAACCAGAACCACTGATTTAGTCCTTTCATACTCAAAGTGTGGTCCTTGTACCCACAGAATTGGTGTCCCATGGGAGCATTTTAGAAATGTGAGTTTAGAGCCTCACTCCAGCCCTACTGGATCAGAACCTGCATTTTAACAGGATCCCAAAGTGATTCATACATACATTAAAGTTTGAAAAGCATTGACCACTCCCCTCATTTTAAGAGGAGAAAAATCAAGGCCAAAAGAATATCCTAAGGGATGGGGGAGATAGGGAGAAGGTGGGTGGGGAGCTGGGGAGGGTCAAGAATAGAAGAGTAATATTTAAACCTAAGAAGCTCAAAATTTAGCCTTTGTTCTTTCTGTTATACCACCTTGTAAAGTCTTGGATTTGACAGTTCCTTCTTTTTCTCCACTTTACCCCACCTCCAAATGGTTTTCACTCCATGGCATACCTAAAGCTTGGTATACACAAATGCCATGTCACTCCCCAAGGAAATTTAGAGTTGGCAGAGGAAGGCTTAGAAATTAAGTGCCTAAAGGCCAGTAACTGGCCCCAGAGATCTCCAAGGACTGCTGTCCAGTCCAAGAATCCATGACATCTACAGCACAGCCTTGAATAGAAACCAGAATGCCAGTATCCAATGCAGTGAGAATTTATTTCATAGTTATCAAAGCAAACCAAAGGTTATCAGTGGGTTGGACATTTAAAGATTAAGTACAGTTGATAGCACTCAACTCTTATGCAGGTAGCTTAACTTCAGTGGTTCTGGTCTCTCTCTGAAGGGAAAATGGAGGTGTTTATGATCCTGTATCATAATGGGTTCCAGGTGACCCAGGCTAGGCAGATGAGTCAGGCCCTCTCTTCTTTGATTTACATGGCAGGATCCAGGCCATCCCTAAACTGAAAAAATATAGTAATGAGCAAATGCAGGAAAAGAAAGGAGAAAAAAAGAGCCGAGGGAAAACCTGGAGTGCTTTTCCAAGTCCAAAGTGAGCTATGGCTGCCCTCTCCGCCTCAGAAGATATGACCATAAATTACTAGCTAATGTTTAGCACTGGGGCTCTGGCCCAGGATATATTACAAAGGACAAGATGCCTCCAAGCAGAAAACACTGTAATTGGGGAGCAATAACATCTGTGTCAGTCATGGTACTGCAGTTAAAGTGAACTGATAAGTTACAGGCTGTGCTGCAGATGCACAATAATAACATGCACATTTTTTAACTAAAAAGATATGTCATCAAGATATGAGCCCTTTAAATTCTTTGGTGTCATGATAGCCTGAAGAGTATCAGTAGGACCCCCAGATTTCTGTTTTAACATTAGCACTATGTTAGACAACACCTCAAGGGAATTACAGTTTATAAAGCAAAGAAGTCTAAGGAACACAGAATATGGGCTTGGTTTTCTGGGGTACAGATTGTAGGTCAATGCAATGCTTTGCTGCATTGAGCTGGTCACCTAATCTCTCTGAGACTCCTAATCTGGAAAGGTCAAAGACTTCACACATGACATAACTGGGACTCAAACCCAGATCTTCTGGATATAAATCCTGTCATGTTCCCAGTATATATCCGCTTGTTATGACACTGGTATTTAAGTAATTATAATACAAGTAGATGCTCAGTTATTTAGGGACTGAGATGTGTTCAAGGGACTTGGTTCCTGGAGAGATCAAAATAAAAGAGAACTGCTTTCTTGTAACTTTCCATTTTAAAACTTCTTCAGTAGCATGACAATAGCTAAAAATCTAAACCATCTATAAAAGTGTTCAGAAAGAGACTACCAGTAGGAGCTGGTCTAGAGAAATCTAAGTTGAATTAAAAATTTTGCCTAGATGGTCAACCTCTGAGTTGACCCTTTCAACTCTGATAATTGATGATTTTCCACTGCATAAGTCTACTGGGCCCAAATCCACCTGTGACTTCAAATGCCTTCTTTCTTCATAGGGGACCAGGACATTCCCAGTTTTGTGCTGAAAGTCCTTTGTTCCAGGACTTAGTGACAGGCAGACAGGGATCACCCTACTTCTTACCACCATCCTGTGTCTCTTTGGCCTCTGTCCAATGCAGCACAGTGCTCTTAAACTGCATCTTCACACTGTAAAAAGTGTCCTTGTCACTATACTCTGGATCTTGAGCAAACCAGTAAGGCTTCACCTTCTATGTTCATTCCAACCTGAGTGCTCAGGTACTTGGGTTTATTTCTCTGGCTAGCCCTCTTGGAGCAATGCTTCAGGAGCACTGTCTGCTTGGCTTCACCAGCAGACACTATTTTTCAGGTCTTCCAGCCTCACACTTCTCCTGCAGGCCCAATTTATATGGTTTGGTTGCTGGGCATCAAGGAGGGATACTGCTGGGTTATCCTCTGCCATTGCTGCTGCCTAGTCTTATAGCCAATGTATGGGGTAATCCAAGATCAAATCTACCATGTGGATTTCTCAATACCATACTATGAGGGGACTTCAAAAAGGTCATGGAAAAATAAAAACATAAACTTTTATTTCTCAAAGTGAGCTCCGTCAAGGTCAAGACATTTTTGTAAGCAATAATACCAGCCATTTAGTCCATCCCCAAAGAACTGAGGGTCCTGGGGATTTAATCGTGTCAATGCAGTGTTTTTACATTATTTACTGAAGAAAAATGGGTGCTCTTTAAAGATGTTTTAAGATTAGGACACAAAAAGAAGTCAGAAGAAGCCAAATCAGGACTGGTAGGTGAATGCCTAATAATTTCCCATCAAAACTCTTGCAAAATTGCCCTTGTTTGATGAGAGGAATGAGAGGAGAATTGTTGTGGTGGAAACTGATGAAGCTTTCCCAGGTGTTTTTCTACTATAGCTTAGGCTAACTTTCTCAAAACACTTTCATAATAAGCAAATGTTATCATTCTTTGCCCTCCAGAATGTCATCAAGCAAAATGCCTTGGGCATTCCCCCCAAAAAACTGTTGCTATGACCTTTGCTCTTGACTGGTCACTTTTGCTTTGACTGGACCACTTTTACCTCTTGGTAACCATTGCTTTGATTGTGCTTTGTCTTCAGGATTGTACTGGTGAAGCCGTGTTTCATCTCCTGTTATAATTTTTTGAAGAAATCCTTCAGGATCTTGTTCCCACTTGTTTAAAATTTCCATTGAAAGTTCTGCTGTTGTCTGAAGCTGATCTGGGTTCAGCAATTTTGGCACCCATCTAGCAGAAAGTTTTCTCAACTGTAATTTTTCAGTCAGAATATGTAAGCTGAACCAATTGAGATGCTTATGGTGTTGGCTGTTTTTTCTGCTCTTAATCATTTGTCCTCTTCAATTAGGGCATGAACAAGATTAGTTTTTTCCTCACAAATTGATGTGGATGATCTGCTGCTGCAGGATTCATCTTCATCTTCTTGTCCCTTCTTAAGACGAGTTATCCATTTGTAAACTGCTGATTTCTTTGGGCCATTGTCATCATAAACCTTTCATAAAGCATAAGTGATTTCACCATTCTTCCACCCAAGCTTCACCATACATTTGATGTTTGTTTTTCCTTCAATTTTAACAGAATTCATGATGCTCTGACAGGGGCTCTTTTCAAAATGATGTCTTATCCTTCTTAATGCCTCAAACTACATCCTGTTCAGATTTGTTATAACAAATTAGTAAGAGTTTGTTGTGGTACAAAAAAATTTTGCAGTTCATGAATAGTTTTTTCATAATATCCATCTTCCATGAACCTTTTGAAGACCTCTCATACTATATTGGTTCTGTAATTACTGCCAGAATTCTTCAAAAAGCTGTTGTTTATATAAGCTTTCCAAGGACTCAAATATAACCTTATTATAAACTTGTTTTCTTGTTTGCTGACTAGTATTGCCTTTGACCATATTAAATATCCTCCCCAGTATTGTTCAGTAAAATGCCTTTACTTGTTACTTGTTAACAATAAATTCCTTTACTTATTAAAAATAAATTAGTTCTTATTATAAAAAAAATCTTTTAGCATAGATTGACTTATCCCAAAAGAGAATAAAAAGTATGGTAGATTAGAAAGCCCAATTTTTGTTTTTCATTGGATTTAAGCCTGTTAGTTTATTTTAAATTATACTAAGGTTGTTATTTGTGTCTTACATTTATATCACTAATATCAGCACATACTGATAAAACTATGTATTATAGTATGGATCAATATTTAGAGCAGAGCCCCAAATCATAAAATACATCCAAAATACCTTCTCTTTACTTCCGAGAGTAAAGAGGGACATACCTAAAGCAATCTTTAATTGACAGTCTAGAAATCAATGTCATGTTTTTACTCAACTTTTCTTTATTTGTGTCATTTTTTCAGCTTGAGTATGAAAGTATTGTTGCATCAAAAAAGATAGTTATTAGAAAATTTTTTTTTAAATCTCCAACGTGCTTATTTTTTAATTAATTTATATTTTACCCTATAAAAAAGGATCTAAAAAGTATTCCAGAAAAAATGGTTTATCCTCAGGCTCTCCCTTTGCAGCATCTAACACTGCTAGCCTAGTAGAAAGAAGTGGAGAGGGTGAAGGGAAGATTCTAAGATGTCTCTAGTTAAGAAAATGTTTAAAATGCTGTGAGATTCAGATCCCTGTATTCATCCACCTGACAAAGGCACTGGAACAAATTTCCAACTGCGGCAGGAACTTCTGCTTGTCTACCCAATATCTATCCTCTTCTTCCTTACTAACAGAACATCAGTTTTCTTCTAGGCATTCATTTACTCTCCCTTGCAGCTAGGGATAACCAATAAGATGTAAGTGGAATGATATAAAAACGCCTTACCCATCTGGCAGGGACAACCCTGGGACTTTCTGCGCTCCACATTTCCTCCTTCTTTCTACCTAGAATGTGTCAGGTTGGTAGATTTAGCAAATAAAGAATCCCTAGTTAAATTGAATTTCAGATAAACAAAATGCTTTAGTATAAATATGTCCTATATAGTTCGGGACACACTAACAGTAAAAAATAATTTGTTGTTTATCTAAAATTCAAATTTAATTGGGCATCCCTCATTTTATCTATTTTATCATGTCCTTAAGAATATGGACATGAAGACTGAAGATCCAGCAGCCATCATAAACCATAAAGAAAATTTATGGCTAAAAGCTATACACCAAGGATGGTAGAAAGGAAATACGGGAGAGTCCAGTTACAGATGACCGGAAAGTGTCAGACTAACCCCAGGCCACCTTCCTTGGAACTTTTTCTACATGAAATAAATAAAGCTTTATCTTGTTTGAGCCACTGTTTTTTAGCATTTGCTACGTGTAGCCAAACTCAGTCCTAAGTGGTAAACTATCATTTGCACACTCCTTTTCCTCTCCACCCTCTTTCCTGCTTCTTTTTCTCTCCCCAGTGTCATGTGCATTTTAGGTTGATTTTATTTATTTGTAAGGATGAATGGAGAGAGTAAATCCCATACAATAACATGTCTCCTTTCTACATCCTCAAACACAGCTTGAACTTAGGGGGAAAATACAGAAATATGGCCTGAGGCCCGTTAGAAGAAGAGTGCCTGGGTTCTCTCAAAAGACCACCAAGCAATGAAGAGATTCCCTTCAAAGGGTCACCATGGGTTTATTTTGTGGAAAGTGTGAAATTTAGCAGAGATAAGAAGTATCAATGAAATTCTAAAGAGAGGGGGATATATTAGAAAACATCCGATTCTATTTTATCTCTGATTCTATGGAACTGTGCATTACATTAATAATTAAAATTATAGCAAATATTTACTGAACACTTACCATATATCAGAACTATGCTAATCATTTTATATATTTTATATACATATACTTTATATAACCCTCATGTTTACCCTGTGAGGTTGATATTATTAGTAACTTTATTTTGCATATAAGAAAATCAAGGCTCAGAAAGGAAAAAAACTTCTTCCAAATCAAAAAGCATGCAAGGTGTGCTACAAGACTTTGAAACCAGGTCTTCTGGCTCCAGAGCACAGATTCTGTGCTCTTACTCTGTAAATTTAAGATACAATACTGTAAAATATTATAAATTTAAGATACAATAATACAGTGTTTCCATTTTATCNGATACAATACTGTAAAATATTATAAATTTAAGATACAATAATACAGTGTTTCCATTTTATCTGATAATTTAACGTTTCAAAAGGCATATGAGGACTCGGTTCAGTTCTTTTACTCACCTCTGCACATATATATATATAAAACTACTGAACTGTGGAAAAAAGTATACAACTTTATAGGCAAAAAGATCAAGCACATGTTAAGTGAATTAGAGTCCTGCTATAAGAAAATCAAGGCTCAGAAAGGAAAAAAACTTCTTCCAAATCAAAAAGCATGCAAGGTGTGCTACAAGACTTTGAAACCAGGTCTTCTGGCTCCAGAGCACAGATTCTGTGCTCTTACTCTGTAAATTTAAGATACAATACTGTAAAATATTATAAATTTAAGATACAATAATACAGTGTTTCCATTTTATCCAATAATTTAATGTTTCAAAAGGCATTTGAGGACTCAGTTCAGTTCTTTTACTCACCTCTGCACATATATATATATATAAAACTACTGAACTGTGGAAAAAAGTATACAACTTTATAGGCAAAAAGATCAAGCACATGTTAAGTGAATTAGAGTCCTGTTTCCCAGCATCCTGCACTTAAGCTCTGCAGATGAAAGGGTGCTCTGCCTGGATTCAGCTCCCTTCTAAAAATAGGTAAAAGCACAATAAAAAAAAAAAAACAGATTTTTATCAGGTTGGTTGTTACTCTGAGACCTACTTATTGAGTGGAAAAATTGATACTCAGAAAGCCGGTGCTCTGCCTGGATTCAGCTCCCTTCTAAAAATAGGTAAAAGCACAATAAAAAAAAAAAACAGATTTTTATCAGGTTGGTTGTTACTCTGAGACCTACTTATTGAGTGGAAAAATTGATACTCAGAAAGCGGGGTAATTTAGAAAAGTGTTAGACCTGGAGGGCAGGGAGAGATATACCTGGAGAAGAACTAAAGTTTAACCTAAAGTAACCTGAGCATCACATGTCTAACCTTCTCTACCAACTTGCTCTTACCAAGAGAACACTTCCATTTTTAGGTCTCTTAAAACCGTAGATTGATCAGACCTACAACACAGATTCACTTTGTAGTAACTTAGCTTTAGCATTCCCTGAGAACATCTACAAAATTTGGACTGGACTTAGCCTCCTTGGACCTATAGACACAGGCCGTGATGGTGTAATATGATGAAGAGCTCTCTGTGAAGATTGCTGAATCACAGGAAATGCACACACCAAGCAGGAAAAATGTGCCTTAAACTTTTCCACGTAATTCACCTACTGCAACTGGGGGCAGTTAGGTTTTCATGAATAGGGCACCCAAGGAGAATAGCTAATAACAGACTGATCCAGAATTGAGAAAGAATAGCATGGCATCTTGCCCCAGTCATGAATAGATGACATAACAAAGAGAGAGGAAAAAGAAACAAGGAACCCAGGAGTAATGGGGCGACCAGGGCTCACCAGCCAGGCGTCTGGTAAGCACTGAGTGTGGGAACTTTTCCTTGCCTCTGAAACACATATTGTTGTCCAACAATGATACGGCGGCTGACGTTGCAAAGTCTCCGTTTCAAAGGAGAAAGCAGCAGAGGTGTTCTGCTCCTCCTCTCCCCTTTGGGAAATCCTGGAAAGTGCCAGCTAGCTTGTGTTATTGTTAAAGATGTAAAATGAAAACACACAGTAAGTTCTGCATTTATAATGGGCAGGGAATGTATTAACAGAATTTTGGGGTCCTTGTGGCAATATGTTGTATAGTAAAATTTGATCTGGACTGGGACTCCAGAGGATAGCAGTGGAGTACCAGCTCAGCCACCAACTTAACAAACTACCTCACCTCTCTGGTTCTCACTGTCCTCACCTGAAAAGCAAGAAGGTTATATTGCTGGATTAATGCATCTCTTCTTTCAACAATATTTTTGAGCTTGACTTACATAAATGAATATATCATGAATCTCACATTCTAGTGAATATGATAGACAATAAAGAAGTAAACTAGAAAATAAATTCCCTTTGGTGATAAAGATTATAGAGAAAAAATCATAATAAGAGGAAAGAGTGCAATGAGTTAAGTTGGCACTCTATGGTTGTCAGGAGAGGCTGCTCTGAAGAGGAGGCATTTGAGCAGAAATTAGAAGGAGGAGGAGCCAGCCATGTGAAGATCTGAGCAAAGAATGTCTCAGGTGGAAGGAACAGCCATGTGTGACCATGAAATAGGAGCATGCCTGGCATATTTGATGTGCATCAAGGGAACCAATGTGGCTGGAGTAGAGGGAGAAAGGAGAAAAGTGGTTGGAGATGAGTTGGGGTGATAAGCAGGGGACATATCATGTAAGGTTAGAATCAGATTTTAAGCTTAATGTGTAATACAAAACCATTGGAGCATATTTACTGAGCAGAAAGGTGCCTTGAACCTTTTTAAAAGATTGCTCTGGGGCCGAGCCCGTGGCGCACTCAGGGAGAGTTCAACGCTGGGAATATAGGAATGGCCGGTGCGCTCACTGGCTGAGCGCGGTGTAGGCAACACCACACCAAGGGTTGCAATCCCCGTACCGGTCACGAAAAAGACAACAACAAAAAAATAGATTGCTCTGGCTGATGAAAGTAAGGAAACCATTCATTCGTTCGACAATAATTTACTGAGCATTGATATCCACCAGGCTTTGCTGCAAGTGTAAGGGGTACAACATAAAATAAGTTCCTATTCTGATAGAGATTACAATCCAATAGAAAGCCACTTGGAAAACTATTGCAGTGGTCCAACTGAAAAGTGATGGTGATTTGGGAAAAGATAGTAGTAATGAAAGTAATGAAGACTGGCCATATTCCAGATTGGTTTTGAATGTGGAACAAAAAGGATTTGTTGATAGACTGAATATGGAGATAAGAAGATGTAATAAAGAATGACTCCTAGATCTGTCTCTCTCTCTCTCTCTTTCTCTCTCTCTCTCTAGTTTTATTAATCAGAGCTGGCTCCTGAATAGATCTTTCTCATCATTCTGCTCAAATATCACCTCTTTAGAGAGGACATCCCTGACAACCTTAGTTTACAAAGCCAAGTTAACTTATTACTCTCTTTCCTTTTACTGTGGTTGTGCCATTTACTAAAATGAGGAAGACTTGGGGAGGAACACAGTCTGATTTGGAGTCAGGATTTAGAGATATTAAGTTTAAGATCCTCATTAGACATTCAAATGAAGACATTGAAGATGCCAGTTTGACAAACAATTTGGAGGTCAGGGGAAACGTTGGGATGAACATAAAAATTTGGGATATCACCTAAGAAAGACATGCATAAAATCAAGAGAAGAAGACCAAGTACTTCCTAGAGTATTCAAAAAATTAGAGATCAAGAAGCAGAGGAGTAACAAGTGAGATAGGAAAAGGTGAGCATGATGTCCCAGAAACCAAGTGAGGAAAGCGTTCCAGAGGGAGGAAAACATCAACTTTCTGAACTGCTTCGGATTTGATTAAATCTTTTTTTAAAAAACCATTGGATTTGAAAATGGGGGGGGGCATTGATGATGTTGAGTGGTTCCAGTGAACTTATGGGTATAAAATCCTGATCAAATTGTTTTAAAGAGAAAGTGAGAGGTGAGGAATTAGACAATGACTTTACACATCTCCTTTACAGAATTTGATTATAAAGGGGAGTAGAAAAATGGACAACCACCAAGAGGGGAGTGTCTGTTTAGGTTGTTTGTTTGTTTGTTTGTTTGTTTTTAAGATGAGAGTTGCAATTTTAAAATCCTACTGTAAAAAAAAGGCTTTTTTGAAAAAATTATGAAAATTTGAATTAACACTGATATAAAATAACATTATGGAATGATTATTAGTTTTGTTAAGAATGATAATGGAATTGAGATTATGTTTTTTAAAATTCTATATGAAGTAGATATTACTAAATAAAATAATATCTGGGCTTTGCTATAAAATACATGCGCAAGAAAAAGAAAGTATGGGGGAGACAAATGAAACTAGATTGGCAAAATATAATCGTTGAAGGTGGTTGATGGGTATATAGAGTTTGATATACTCTTCTCTCTACTTTTTTGCATATGTAAAAATTTTAAAGTGAAAAAAAGATGAGAGCTAGTTATATTATGGCAGTATACTAACCCCATAATAGTCCAGATGCCCCACTTCTCCCTGCTAGGGTGGAGTCAAAGGAGGCTGAGTGGGAAGCCAGGAATTTTACCACCTTCCAGGGATAGTGAGTCCCCCTCCCCTTCAAGGTCAGTGGATGGCATATAGACAGCAGTGAGAAGACGCCCCTCCTCCTACCAGCCAGGGTGGTGTCAGCAGAGACCTAGTGGGGAGCCTGAACCCCACCACCCCCAGGAGGAACAAAGCACTGGATTTCCACTCCCCCTTGACAGTAACAAGGAAGAGTCTCCTTCCCTTGCCAGAGTGGAATCAGAGGAGGCCTGCTCAAACAGAGGATTTATATGCAATTCCAGAGTCTCATAACATAATATCCAAAATGTCCAGGATACAAACGAAAATCACTCATCATATAAAGAACAAGGAAAATCTCAACTTGAATGAGAAAAGACAATCAACAGAGGTCAACACCGAGATGACACAGATGTTGGAATTATCTGATACGAAATTTAAAGCAGCCATCATAAAAATGCTTCGAAGAGCAATTATGAACACATCTGAAACAAATGAAAAAAATAAAAAGTCTCAAATAATATGTACTAACACAGCAGGTTTAGAAAATGAGCTTGCAGAAAATTGCTGTTTTCCACATTATTCATATTGAGAAACTGAGTGTCCCAGAGTTAGCAGACTAACTAAGAAGTTCTTGGTCCACAGCTGGTCTAGTGCATCACCATCCCTTGGTCCCAGCTATTTTAACATCACATATTTCCCAAAACTCAGGCTACATTTTGGCAACTTCATAACCTATTGCATCACTGAATGTTTTCCCAGCCAGCTCCCTGAAAATATTCAGGATTTCAGCATGTCACTTAGGTAAGAACAAGCTCCCAAAAATTAATATTTCACAGATTTCAAGATCTCTTCTGAAGTTTCATCATTCCTTCTCAGGAGCTGTAAACTTGAAAATATTTGTTAATATGTTTAGAAAAGGTCAGTTGGAACACATTCTAGGGAGGTAACCAAAAATGAATTGTGTTAATACTCTAACTATTTTGGAAAATGTTTGCATGCTTCTATCAGTGCAACATCCCTCAAAACGATGTGGGTACTTGGGCACTCTGCGGCCATCCAAGGCAGCTCTGTAGAGAACCTGGCCTCGGGGTGGTCGGAGCAGCTGCAGTGGAGAGTGTGTGCAGGGCTAGTCCTGGCGACATGGAAATGAAGAGGCTGCTGCCTACTAAGGAGGCCTTTCAGCTGGCACAGCAGCCGCACTAGAGCCAGACAAAGCTAGTGGTGGTGCTGAGCTGCATCTACAACATAGAATGCACTTCCTCCCTAGTCCCCATCCAGTTCTGTTCCTCATAGTCTTCTACAGCTGTCACATATTCCATTTTGTGGATACACTCCATTTTTTTCCAAGTAGATCTTTGTTGTAATTAACAGATAAAAATAAATAGGTCAAAGGTCAAAGAGTAGCATAAAAGTTGGGCAATAAGTGAAATAATGAAAAAATGAGGATAATAATGGATATACTCTAATTTATAGTCAATCCTCTATAGGTGGACACTTGTGTTGTTTCCAGTCTTTAGATATTAGGGAAGAAACTCTTTAATGAATACATGTCATTCCCAACATTAGCAGTGGTAACTGTCAGATTCCCAGAAGAGAACTGCTGGATAAAGAGGAAATGTATTTGTAAATGAGATAAATGTTGGCAGTTGACCACCATGAAGCTGTCCATTCTGCACTCCCATCAGCAGAGTATGAGAGGTATGCTCTTTTTTTTTTTCTTTTTTTTTCTTTTTTTGAGGGAGATTGGGAAGAACAGGAATATAACTGGGGGAATGTTTTTTGATAGATGAGAACATTTGTAAGTAAAGTCCTGAACAGTTTGAAAATATGAGTTAGAATGGTAAAGGATCCATCAGTCAAAATGCTACATGATAGTAACACATAATTTAAAAAGTGATGAATTGGGCTGACCCTGTGGCACACTCGGGAGAGTGCGGGGCTGGGAAGAGAGTCTGGCGCTGGGAGCGCAGCGACGCTCCCGCCGCGGGTTTGGATCCTATATGGGAATGGCCGGTGCGCTCACTGGCTGGGCATGGTGAGGGCGACACCAAGCCAAGGGTTGCGATCCTCTTACCAGTCACGAAAAAGACAATAAATAAATAAATAAATAAATAAATAAATAAATAAATAAATAAATAAATAAATAAATAAATAAATAAATAAATAAATAAATAAATAAATAAATAAATAAATAAATAAATAAATAAATAAATAAATAAATAAATAAATAAATAAATAAATAAATAAATAAATAAATAAATAAATAAATAAATAAATAAATAAATAAATAAATAAATAAATAAATAAATAAATAAATAAATAAATAAATAAATAAATAAATAAATAAATAAATAAATAAATAAATAAATAAATAAATAAATAAATAAATAAATAAATAAATAAATAAATAAATAAATAAATAAATAAATAAATAAATAAATAAATAAATAAATAAATAAATAAATAAATAAATAAATAAAATAAAAAGTGATGAATTGAGACTAATGTTATTTTATTAAACTGTACATTTTGGTATTTGGTACATTTCTCTAGATAAATTCAAGGATATTTAGAAAAACCAAAACAATTCTTTGTGATCAAAATCTATGTTGCCTTACTCCATGACGGAAGTAATTCAAAAACAGGAGAGAGGGATAAATGATTACTCAAGTTTGTTTTTCTCAATATCTTCTATTACTGGATGGATAAAGACTTATTAAAGAGTAAAGATTTTAGCTTGATGAACAATTAGTAATGATTTTTAGAGTCTTAGGATAGTGCTGAAGATAAAGACTTTTATCAGTGTAGTTTGTGAAGGGTTTGTTTTGTATTTCTGGTGTATTTCAAGATGCATTTGTTCATTATCTTAAATAAGTATGATGGTCCAGGGCTGGCCCCGTGGCTCACTTGGGAGAGTGTGGCGCTGGTAGCGCCGAGGCCACTGGTTCAGATCCTATATGGGCATGGCCGGTGCACTCACTGGCTGAGCATGGAGCAGACAACACCATGCCTAGGGTTGCGATCCCCTTACCAGTCAAAAAAAAAAAAATTAGTATGATGGTCTGTAAATATGAAACAGCAGAAAGTGACAAATATACTTTGCAGTTTATTACCTCATTTAATCAAACAGAAGGAAGATGAAGATAATGACATTCCAAATTATTTTAATTATTTTACTTTTTCTTGATGGTATTCTGGAAATTTTGTCAATTATAGTAGCATTCACAGTGGATGTGTGTATCATTTAAAAATTTGTTGGATTGAAAGCCTTAAGAAAGATAGCAAGTGTTGGAGAGGATGTGGAGAAAAGGGAGCCCTTGCACATTATTAGTGGAAATGGAAATTAGTACAGCCATTATGGAAAACAGTATGCAGGTTCCTCAAAATATTAAAAATAGAATTACCATATTATCCAGCAATCCCACTACTGAATATATCTAAAGGATATGAAATTAGTATGTTGAAGAGATATTTGCATCCCCATCTTCACTGCAGCACTATTCATAACAGTCAATATATGCAATAAACTTAAGTGTCCATCAACTGAGGAATGGATAAAGAAAATGTGGTATCTAAACAATAGAATACTATTCAGCCTTAAAAAAAATGAAGGAAATCCTGTCATTTATGACAACATGGATAAACCTGGAGGACATTATGTTAAGTGAAATAAGCCAAGAACAGAAAGACAAACACATCATTATCTCACTTATCGGTGGAATGTAAAAAAGTTGAACTCATAAAAGTAGAGAGTAGAATGGTGTTACTAGTGGCTGGGATGAGGGATAGGGAAATACGTTGGTCAAAACATACAAAATTTCAGTTACATAGGAGAAAAAAGATCATGAGATCTATTGTCCAACATAGTGACTGTAGTTAATAACAATTATCTACATGTAAATTGCCAAGAGAATAGATCTTAAATGTTCTCACCACAAAAAAATGATGTGGGTAAGGTAATTCATATTCATATGTTAAATACCTTGATTTAGCCATTCCACAATGTATACATATATCAAAACATCATGTTGTACACCACAGATATATGCAATTTTAATTTGTCAATTTTTGAAAAATTAATAAAGTTTAAAAATAAAAAAAGAAAGAAAACCTAAGAGCTTGTATAATTTAGAGAAAAAAAGGGAATTTATATTTATATATATGATATAAATATATAAACATTTAAATATATATAAATATATTACATATATAAGTATATTTATATATATGTGTGTATGTATACACACACACATATATATATATAATATTAAAGTTACCTTATAAATATGATCTTCTTCTGTAGGATAAAATAATATGTTATGATTAAAAGCTGATTTAGTAGCTAATGCTAGCTTTAATTTTTTAAAATATTCAAGAGCCAGTTTCAGATAAATATATTCATTCATTCATTCATTCATTTTGTTTGTTTGTTTGTTTGTTTGTTTATTTATTTTACTATTGTGTTTTCTTCCCCCCCCCCACCCTCTATTTGTTTGTGTCTTTATTTATTTATTTATTTTTAGCTCCCACAGAGAAGTGAGAACATGTGGTATTTCTCTTTCTGGGCTTGACTTGTTTCACTTAATATAATTTTTTCTGAGTCTATCTATGTTGTTGCAAATGGTAGTATTTCTTTCTTTTTTATAGCAGAGAAGTATTCCTTTGTGTAGATATACCACAGTTTCCTTATCCACTCATCTGATGATGGACATTTGGGCTGGTTCCAACTCTTGGCTATTGTTAATAGAGCTGCAATAAAAATTGGAGTACAGGTATCCTTTGGCATGATGATTTCCATTCCTCTGGGTATATTTCCAACAGTGGAATAGCTGGGTCATATGGTAGATCTATCTGTAATTGTTTGAGGAACCCCCATACCATTTTCCATAAAGGCTGCACTGTTTTGCCGCCTCACCAACAGTGTATGAGAGTTCCTTTTTCCCTGCAACCTCTCCAACACTTATCATTCTCAGTCTTTTGGATATTAGCCATCCTAACTGGAGTGAGGTGGTATCTCAAAGTGGTCTTGATTTGCATTTCCCAGATGCTGAATGAAGTTGAGCATTTTTTCATGTGTCTGTCAGCCATTCATATATCTTCCTTTGAGAAATGCCTATTCAGCTCCTTTGCCCATTTTTTATTGGGTTTTTTTTGTTGTTGTAAAGCTGTTTGAGTTCCTCGTATATTCTGGATATTAATCCTTTGTCAGATGTATATTTAGAAAATATTTTCTCCTACTGTGTTGGTCGTTTTTTTACTCTGTTGATTGTTTCTTTTGCTGTGCAGAAGCTTTTTACTTTGATATAATCCCATCTGTTTATTTTTCCTTTAGTCACCTGTGCCTTTGGGGTCCTATTCATGAAGTCTGTACCCACTCCTACTTCCTGGAGTGTTTCCCCTATGTTTTATTCAAGGAGTTTTATTGTTTCAGGATGTATATTTAATTCTTTAATCCATTTTGAGTTGATTTTGGTATATGGTGAGAGATATGGGTCTAGTTTCATTCTCCTACATATGAGCATCCAGTTTTCCCAGCACCATTTTTTGAAAAGGCAGTCTCTTCCCCAGTATGTAGACTTGCTGCCTTTGTCAAAGATCAGATGGCTGTAGGCATATGGGTTAATGTCTGCGTTCTCAATTCTATTCCATTGATCCATGTGTATGTTTTTATACCAGTACCACACTGTTTTGGTTATTATATCTTTGCAATATAGTTTAAAGTCAGGTGGCATTAGGCCTCCAGCATTTTTTTTTTTTTTTTTTTTGCTCAGGATTGCTTTGGCTATGCATGGTCTTTTGTTATTCCATATAAATGTCTGGATAGCTTTTTCCATCTCAGAGAAAAATGTCATTGGAATTTTGAAGGGGATTGGATTGAATCTGTAGATCACTTTGTGTAATATGGACATTTTCACATTGTTAATTCTTCCAATCCAAGAGCATGGGATATCTTTCCATCTTCTTGTGTTCTCTTTAATTTCTTTCAACAGTGGTTTGTAGTTCTCTTCATAGAGATTTTTCACATCCTTGGTTAGCTTTATTCCTGAGTATTATATATATTGGTGACTATTGTAAATGGGCTAGCTTTCATGATTTCTTTTTCTGCATTTTCACTGGTGGAGTATAGAAATGCTACTGATTTTTGTGTGTTGATTTTGTGTCTTGCAACTTTGCTAAAATCATTTATCAACTCTAGGAGTTTTTTTATAGAGGCTTTAGGCTGTTCAATATATAGGATCATACCATCCATGAACAGGGATACCTTGACTTCATCCTTTCCGGTCTGGATGCCCTTTATTTCCTTCTCTTCTCTGATTGCTCTGGCTAGTATGTCTAACACTATGTTGAATAGGAGTGGTGAGAGTGGGCATTCTTGTCTAGTTCCTGTTCTTAAGAGAAAAGCCTTCAACTTTTCCCCATTCAAGATGATATTGGCAGTAGGCTTATCATATATGGCTTTTATTATGTTGAGATACTTTCCATCTATGCCTAACTTGTAGAGACTCTTTATCATGAAAGAATGTTGAAGTTTGTCAAATGCTTTTTCAGCATCTATAGAGATGATCATATGGTCTTTGTCTTTGCTTTTATTGATGTGGTGTATCACATTCTTTGATTTGCATATGTTGAGCCAACTTTGCATCCCTGGGATGAATCCCACTTGATCATGGTGTATAATTTTCTGTATGTGTTGCTGTATTCTGTTAGCTAGTATTTTATTGAGGATTTTTGCATCTATATTCATCAAGGATATTGGCCTGTGGTTTTCTATTTTTGATGCATCTTTGTCTGGTTTTGGCATAAGGGTGATTTTTGCTTCATAAAATGAGTTTGGGAGAATGGGCTTTGTTTCAATCATTTGGAACAGTTTATAGAGAACTGGCATCAGTTC
Organism: Galeopterus variegatus; assembly: GCF_000696425.1. Lineage (NCBI taxonomy): Eukaryota > Metazoa > Chordata > Mammalia > Dermoptera > Cynocephalidae > Galeopterus > Galeopterus variegatus. Next base: position 64,057 of record NW_007726396.1, on the reverse strand, counting down.
CTCTTTGAAGGTTTGGTAGAACTCAGCAGTGAACCCATCTGGCCCTGGGCTTTTCTTTGTTGGGAGCCTTCTGATAACAGCTTCAATCTCTTTTATTGTTATTGTTCTATTCATATTTTCTATATTTTCTTGGCTCAGTTTTGGTAGTTTGTATGTGTCCAGAAATTTATCCATTTCCTCCTGATTTTCAAATTTGTTGGCATATAGTTGTTTATAGTAGTCTCGAATGATTCCTTGTATTTCTGAGGTGCCAGTTGTAATATCACCTTTTTCATTTCTAATTTTCATTATTTGGGTCTTCTCTCTTCTTTTCTTAGTTAACCTTGATAAAAGTTTGTCGATTTTATTTATCTTTTCAAAAAACCAATTTTTTGTTTCATTGATCTTTCATATTGTTTTTTGGGTTTGTATTTCATTTAGTTCTGCTCTGATCTTAATTATTTCTTCCCATCTACTTGCTTTGGGTTTGGGTTGTTCTTATTTTTCTAGATCTTTATGGTGAAGTGTTAGGTTATTCATCTGCCACCTATCCATTCTTTTGAAGTAAGCATTTAATGCAATAAATTTCCCCTTTAATACTGTTTTTGCAGTATCCCACAGGTTTTGGTATGATGTGTCATTATTTTCATTAGTTTCAAGAAATTTTGTGATTTCCTGTTTAATTTCTTTTTGGACCCACCTCTCATTAAGTAGAATGTTGTTTAATTTCCATGTGTTTGTATAGGTTCCAGAGTTTGGTTTCTTACTGATTTCTAATTTTAATCCATTGTAATCAGAAAAAAATACATGGAATAACTCCAATTTTTTTGAATTTGTTGAGACTTGCTTTGTGACCTAACATGTGGTCTATCCTGGAGAATGTTCCATGTGCTGATGAAAAGAATGAATATTCTGTGGTTGTTGGGTGGTATGTTCTGTAGATATCTGCCAAGTCCAATTGGTCTAAAGTGTTGTTTAGTTCTTGTGTTTTCTGTTGATTTTTTGCCTAGATGATATGTAGTGTTGGGAGTGGGGTGTTCAGGTCCCCCGCTATTATGGTATCAGTGTCTATCTCATTCTTCAGATCTAATAGTGTTTGCTTTATAAATCTGGCTGTTCCAACATTGGATGCATATATATTTATGATTGTTATGTCTTCTTGGTGGATAGATCCTTTTATCATTATATAGTGGCCTTCTTTGTCTCTTTTTATGGTTTTTGCTTTAAAATCTATTTTATCTGATATAAGAATAGCTACTCCAGCTCGTTTTTCATTTCTATTTACATGATATATCTTTTTCCAGCCTTTCACTCAGTCTATGTGTCTCTACAGGTCAGGTGAGTCTTTTGAAGGCAGCATATTATTAGGTACATCTTTTTAATCCAGTCAGTCAGTCTGTGTCTTTTGAGTGGGGAATTTAATCCCTTTACATTTAAAGTTATTACTGAAGGTGTTGATTATTCCTAGAATTTTACTAAGTTTTGTTTGGATGTCTTAAGTACCCTTTGTTCCTTTCTTTCTCATTTTCTGTTTGTCTTCTGTATTTTTTGGTTTCTTGGGGTGATATATAAACTTTTTTTTCTCTTTTGTTAGCATTTTTGTTTTGCTGGTAAGTATTGTTCTTTCTTGAGTATTCATGGCAGTGATGGTTGTTTTTGTGGTATCAAACCCAGTACTTCCTTGAGAATTTCTTGTAGGGCTGGTCATGTGGTGGTGAACTCCTGCAGTTTTTGTTTGTCTGAGAAATATACTATTTGTCCTTCATTTCACAAGGGTAGCCTTGCTGGGTAAAGTATTCTTGGCTGGCAATTTTGTCCTTTAGTGTTTTGAATATATCATCCCATTCTTTTCTGGCTTTTAGGGTTTCTGATGAAAAGTCTGATGTTATTCTGATCGGTGTTCCCTTATAGGTGACTTGCCACTTCTCTCTTGCAGCTTTTAAGATTCTCTCTCTGTCTTTGAGTTTTGCCAGTTTGATTATCACATGTCTTGAAGAGGACCTTTTTGGGTTGAATGTGCTTGGGGATCTTTGGGCTTCCTGAATCTGAAGATCTGTGACTTTCCCTATACCTGGGAATTTTCTGCTATTATTTCATTGAATATGTTTTTAATGCCTTTTCCTTTTTTCTTCACTTCTGGAATACCCATGATTCAGATATTTGAGCACTTAAGGTTGTCTGCTATCTCTCTCAGATTTTCTTCAATTTTTTAAATTCTTTTTTCCAGTCTGCCTGTGTTAATTCAAACAGCCTGTCTTCAAGGTCAGAAAGTCTCTCTTCTGCTTGTTCTAGTCTGCTGGTGAAACTCTTTATTGTGTTTTTTATTTCATTGAATGAATCCTTCAGCTCCACAAGCTCTGCTACATTCTTTTTCAAGTCATTGATTTCTTTGTATATTTCTTCTTTCAGATCCTGCATATTTTTTCTCATTTCTTTGTGTTGTCTAACTGAATTTTCTTGTATCTCATTTGGTTTCCTTAGAATTGTTACTCTAAATTCCTTGTCAGTCTTTTCAAAGACTTCCTGTTCTATAGGATCTAGCACTTGAGAGTTATTATATTCCTTTAGTGGTGATGTACTTTCTTGATTTTTCATATTTCTGGTATTTTTCCTTTGGTGTTTTGTCATTATGGCAGAGGGTATCACAGTCCACTTGTTTCACCCTGATGTCTGGCTAGGATCCTGAAGGGACTGCCAATTCTGGGCAGCAAGAACTAGCCTGGGCTGGGGGTCCCATGTCACCAGCCTGTTCTGATACAGCTGGCTCAGGGCGTGTAGGCCCCAAGACTCTTAAGTCTCTCCTGGCAGCCGGGACTGGCCTGAGCTGGAGGTCCCACCCCACCTGCTTTCTCCAGCATGGCTGGCTTGGGATGTGGGGGCTCCAAGACTCTTAAGTCTCTCCCAGCGGTGGGGACTGGCCTGGGCTGGCAGTCCCATGCTGCCTGCCTTTTATAGCATGGCTGGCTTGGGACATGGGGGCCCAGAAGCTCTAAAGTCTCTCTAAACTGTAGGGAGCAACCTGGACTGGGGTCCTGAGGCACGCAGTTCCTGCCTGTTCTGGCACAGATCTTGGGCCTTCTGTCATTGCTCCTTAATAGTTGCAACTTGGTCACTCTGTGGTAGCAAGTGACACCAGGAACTGACTACTCCGCCACCTTGACTGGAACTCCCAGGTAAATATATTTAAATGAGCACTCTACTTTGGAAGGAAGGCAAAAGACTGTTACTTTTTGTCCAAAATTATTGCATTCCTGTAGATTGGCAAATATTATTTCAGACAAGAATTATTTTGAAACTATATAAAATGTATATTTATTATATGTACATATGAAATTAGCATTATAGCATTTCCCTTTTTTGTATGAATTGCAGCCTCTTTATGAGTTATTATCAAAGTTTTGAATTCTGAAAAAAAAGGTAGGTAGAGGAATAAAGAATGGAAATAACATAGCATGTATATCCTCAAAGCCTCATGTAAGTGTTATTTTATCTACCTTTCAGGCCTTGGCTCACAGTCCATGGTACCAGTGGATATGTCTTCTTAAACACAAGGAACAAATAAGGTTATTTATAAAAGAAAGGGGAAAGGAACTAACATTCTGGGCCGGCCTGGTGGCGCACTGGATAAGTGCGCCGCTTGGGAAGCGCGGCAGCACTCCCGCCCGAGGGTTTGGATCCCACATACACACCGGTTCCTGCTCACTGGCTGAGCAAGGCGCGGGAGCAACGCCGAGGGTTGCGATCCCGTTGCCGGTCCCCGGTCCGGTACGGGGGCAACACTGAGGGTTGCAATCCGTTGCCGGACACGGAAAAAGACAAAAGACAAAAAAAAAAAAAGAAAGGAACTAACATTCATTGAATACCTAAAATACCTAATATACTCCAGACTCTACACCAGATACATTACATGTTATGTTTTTTATTCCTCCATTAATTAATATTATTATCACTGTGTTATAAATGAGGAAACTGAAATTCAATAATTAAGTAACTTATCTAATGTTTCACATTGGAAAGTTATGGAACTATGTTTTAGATGCAGGTCTGACTGATCCTTTATGCTTCTATTATTCTGTGAAGTTGACTAATAGTTATCAGGTTCTAAGAAGGACATTCCAGCTGAAGGCAACTCTAGTCCTTTTTCTCCTCTTCCACTTAGGGAGGTTTTTTTTTGGGGGGGGGGGTTAAGTGTCCATTCAAACCCCAGTTTTAATGTTGTTACATATGGAAAAAATGAGTTTGACCGCACATGTTCAGTAGGCAGACTATTCTTACCTGAGTACTGACTGGATCCTCCTTTCCAGATACCTCTATTGCTATATTATGAAGGGAAATAAACTGAAAACAAAGGAGGATATTTTTAAGTAGCAGAAGAAAATAAGTAAATAAGTTATATAGAGAAGAAATGGCTATGAAATAGCAGGAGGCTAGGGCCGCCATTACAGAATGCAGAGAACTGTGGCTTTCCAGAGCAGAGACCCATGAACACAAACCTCTGTGGGTACAGTGCAGTGCCAAGGTAGGGAAACCTGAACTGTAACTGATGAATTGCTGGGGGCTCAATGCAGACAAGTCTGAGAGATAAAAACTCCAGGGAAACCTAGTCATCAAGGTCCCCACACTTTCATGAATTTTACCTCCAGAAGTTTGACCAGGTTCTCACAGTAAATATTGGAGAAAAATCCAATGCTTCCAGCAAGAGGAGAGAAAAGGGAACTATTTTTAAATAGTCCAGAGCACTCAGTTCTTCTAAACAAGATCTGCCTTCAGAAGAAGGTATTTAGCCAGAACCTAACCTGCTGGGGGTTATTATTAGAGCCTAACTGATCTGGGGGAAGAGAAACATGAACTTCAGCTAGCCCTTGCCTTCCATGTGGAGGAAGGGAAATACTCAACTCCAGTCCACTCTAGCCATCTTGTCCCACCAAAGTTCATAGTCCAGAGCTACAGGCTCACTAAAAAACTGAAACCTCTGTATAGGACTACAGAACTCTGCCCCTCCCCCCACACCTTACCACCACATTTCTAAAGGCAGTTGTATTCATAGCAGTTCTTTTTATCCAGCACATCATGTCTGGCTATTAAGAAAAAATTGTAAGACATACTAAAATCGAAATACACACACAGTTTGAAGAGACAGAGCAAACACCAGAACCAGACTCAGATATGGTAGGGAAGTTCTAATTATCAGACCAGGAATTTAAAAAAACTATGATTAAGATGCTAGGGCTCTAATGGATAAAGTAGATAGCATGCAAGGACAGATGAGCAATGTAAGCAGAGAGATGAAAGTTCTAAGAAACAACCAGAAAGAAATGCTAGGTGTCAAAAACACTGTAATAGAAATGAAGAATGCCTTTGATGGGTGTTGGTAGACTAGACACAGCAGAAGAAAAAAGTAATCTCTGAGCATGGAGATATTTCAATAGAAACCACCAAAGCAAAAGCAATAAGAAAAAAGCCTGAAAAAAACAACAGAATATCCAAGAACTGTGGGACAACTACAAGAGGTATAACATACACGTAATGGGAATTCCAGAGGAAGAACAAGAGAAAGAGAAGAAATATTTGAAAGAATAATGACTGAGAATTTCACCAAAGTAATGTCAGACACCAAACCACAGATCCAGGTAGCTCAGAGAACATCAAGCAGGATAAATTAAAAAACAAAACAAAACAAAATAAAACATTACACCTAGACATATCATTTTCAAACTACAGAAAATCAAAGATAAAGGAAAAAAAATCCTGAAAGAAACCAGAGGAAAAAAATACCTTACTTCTAAGGGAGCAAAGATGAGAATAAAATTTGACTTCTCAGAAACCATGCAAGTAAGTAGAAAGTGGAGTGAAATATTTAAAGTGTTAAGAGAAAAAAAAAAAAAAACCCTTACCAACCTAGAATTCTGTACTGTGAAATTAGCCTTCACAAGTGAAGGAGAAATATAGACATTCTCAGACCAACAAAAATTGAAGAAATTTGTTGCCAGTAGGCCTTCTTTGTAAGAAATGTTAAAAGAAAGTCTTTAGAGAGAAGGAAAGTGATAAAGGTCAGCAACTCAGATCTACATAAGGAAAGGAAAAGCATCAAAGAAAGAGTAAGTGAAGGTAAAATAAAAACTTTTAGTTTTATTAATTGATCTAATAGATACGAGTTTGTTCAAAATAATAATAGCAACAATATATTAAATTATGTATGTTCAGATATAGATATAGACAGATACATAGGTAGGTATAGATACATAGATATAGATGTAGATACATACAAAGGCTTGATTTAGAAAGATGAGCACTTATTTTACTTAAAACTAGTTCCCACATAATGCAAATACTATTAACACCAGTTCCCTTTGCTACCAATTCCAATATTTGCAAAAGACATATCTGATAAAGGACTGCTGTCCAAAATATATAAAGAACTCTCAAAACTCAACAATAAGAACACAAACAGCCCAATTAAAAAGTGGGTCAAAGACTTTGACACCTCACCAAAGAAGATATACAGATGACACACAAGCATATGAAAAGATGCTTCACATCATATGTCATCAGGGAAATTCAAATTAAAACAAAGAGAGCTGCTGCAGAGACCCTGACAGAGCAGCAGTGGCCAGCAACCCCTGTGGGACCCAGGCAAGCGAGGCCTGCCCCTGAGAGGTCCACCCAGCTGCCACAGAGGCCCCATTGGAGCAACAGGCAGCTGTGCATCAGCAACACTCCCTGCCACTGCTGCAGAAAATAGTGCGGACTGAGTGGGCTGTGGCAGTCACCACCACAGCCACTGCTGCCAAAAGGACAGCTTGCTGGAAAAACGGCAGCCACCACTATCTCATAGGTTACCTGGTGACCACTCATCAGAATAGACAGAAGGAGCATCACTAGCAGAGCCCAGGAAAAGAGGAAAGAAAAAAAAAAGAAAACCCATCTAGAGTCACCCTTCAAATCGAGAAGCACTAGTGGACCCTAGTGCACCCATCAGGGTTAGGGTGTGCTAGCCAGGGTGTCAACAGTCCCACCCAAGAACACCCACTATAACTTGAGAGTGACAAGACTCCAAGACACACACACCCAAATTTGAGAACTTGCCCATGTCCTGATGAACCAGTATAGTGTCACCAACCTCAGCAAAGAAATAATAAGTGTCCCAGGGACTGGGTCACAGAGACAGTCTAATGCAAGTCCAACACCAAATTTGGCCAAAATACCTATACAAAGACTACACTACAGATTCTACCTGGAACCAATACCAAAACACCCCATTCAACCACCATTATAAAATACCCTCTCCACTAACCCCACTCCAGAGTACTAGAAAAAGTAACTTCTCAACCAGACAACTAAACAGCAGTGGAGAGATATTAGATATATGGAAAAACAAGAAAATATGACATGACCAAAGGAATATAATAATTCTCAAATACCAAATCCTATAGCACAGGAAGTCCTTGAAATGACTGAAAAGGAATTTTAAGCAACAATTCTAAGGAAACTTAATGAGATACAAAACACTCAGACAACACAACAAAATGAGAAAAAGTATACAAGATCTGAAGGAGGAAATGTACAAAGAAATTAATACCCTAAAAAAGACTGTAGCAGAGCTTGCGGAGCTGAAAGATTCATTCAATGAAATAAAAAACACAACAGAGAGCTTAAACAGCAGTCTACAACAAGCAGAAGAGAGAATTAATTTCTGATCTTAAAAACAGCCTTTTCAAAATAGCTCAGGCAGACAAAAAATAATAATTTTAAGAAATGAAGAAAATCTAAGAGAGATAGCAGACAACCTTAAGTGCTCAAATATCCAAATCATGGGTGTTCCAGAAAGGAGGAAAAAGGAAAAGGCATTGAAATCATATTCAATGAAATAATAATGAAAACTTCCCATGTATAGGGAGAGATAAGATCTTCAGATCCAGGAGGCTCAAAAATCCCCAAATTCAAACCAAAAAAGTACTCTCCAAGACATGTTATAGTCAAATTGGCAAAGCTCAAAGACAAAGAGAGAATCTTACTGCAAGATAGAAGCATCAAGTCACCTATAAAGGAGCCTCTATCAGGCTAACATAAGACTTTTCATTGGAGAAACCCTAAAAGCTAGAAGACAGTGTGATAATATATTCAAAATACTAAAAGACAAAAATAGCCAGCCAAGAATACTATACCCAGGAAGGCTATCCTTCTAAAATGAAGGACAAATAGTACATTTCCCAAACTAACAAAAACTATGTGAGTTCACTGTGGAATATACTAAAAAGCTTATGTACTTCACAGGGCCTGGTTTTCCAAAATCTTGCAGTTTCAAATATTGACCTTGTGAGGACAGGAAATTTTCTTCAGGCTATAAGTCTCTGTTGCAATATAAGAATTGTGGCACAGCAGGTTGCTGACTCAAAGACAGACTAGTTACTGATTTTTATGTAAAGATACTGAGAAATTGCTATAGGAAGGAATGTTTGCTAAGATCAAACTGTTGTTGATAGGACCACTTCATTGCCTTACTGGAATGTCATCTAGCTTGTTTCACTGAAAATCACCAGCCTATACTATTAAACTATAACACCACCTATGTCTCTTCCTGTAACTTCCTGGTCTGGAAAATAAATGCAGGAAGAGAACCCCAATTTGGCATTAATTTCCCAAGGAAGGGTTCCCTCTCGCTTGAGGATTCCTGCAGGAGATTAACCACTTTGGGGCCTCTTACTGCTCAGAAGAAATGGGCTTTGAGTAATCCTTTGCATCTCTGTCACCCAGGGGAAGGGGGGTGACATATCCATGGGGGGTGAAGCAATGCAAAGCAACAGTTCACCACCATACAACCAGCCTTACAAGAAATTCTCAAGGGAGTACTGTGCCTAGTACCTGAAAAACAATCATCACTACCATGAATACTCAAGAAAGAACAAAACCCACCACTAAAACAAAAATGCAAATGATACAGAGAAAAGCAGTTTATCTACCATCTCAAGGAACCAATAAACACAGAAAACAAACAGTAAATCAGAAAGAAAGGAATAAAAGATACTTAAAACATTCCAACAAAAATCAGTAAAATGCCAGGAGTAAATCAACACCTTTCAATAATAACTCTTAATGTAAAAGGATTAAAATCCCCACTCAAAAGACACAGACTGACTGATTGGATTAAAAAGATGGACCTGACAGTATGCTGTCTTCAAGAGATTTACCACACCTGTAAAGACACACATAGACTAAGAGTGAAAGGATGGAAAAAGATATACCATGCAAATAGAAATGAAAAACGAGCTGGAGTAGCTATTCTTATGTGAGATAAACTAGACTTTAAATCAAAAACCATAAAAAGAAATAAAGAAGGCCACTATATAATGATAAAGGGATCTATCCAGCAAGTAGACATAACAATAATAAATATATATGCACCCAACATCAGAGCAGCTAGATACATAAGCAAACACTATTAGACCTAAAGAAAGAGATAGACAGTAATACCATAATAGGGGACCTGGTTAACCCACTCTCAATATTGGACAGATCATCTAGGCAAAAAATCCACAGAGAAACACAAGATCCACATGACATTTTAGACCAATTGGACTTGGCAGACATCTACAGAACATTTCATCCACAACCTCAGAATATACATTCTCATCAGCACAATCTCCAAGAAAGACTACATGTTAGGTCACAAATCAAGTCCCAACAAATTTTTTTTAAATGGAATTATTTCATGTATTTTTTCAGACCATAGTGAATTAAAACGAGAAATCAATCACAAACAACACTCTGGAAACTATACAAATACATAGAAATTAAACAACATCTACTGAATGACATATGGATCCAAGAAGAAATTAAACAGGAAATCAAAAAATTTATTGAAACTAATGAAAATAATAAGACATCATACCAAAACCTGTGGGATACCGCAAATGCAGTACTAAGAGGGAAGTTTATGACAGTAAATGCTTACTTCAGAAGAATGGAAAGTTGGCAAGTAAACAACTTAACACTTAATCTCAAAGAACTAGAAAAACAAGAACAGTCCAACCCCAAATTTAGTAGACAGAAAGAAATAATTAAGATCAGAGCAGAACTAAATGAAACAGAAACCCAAAAGACAATGCAAGAGATCAATGAAACAAAAAGTTGGTTTTTTGAGAAGATAAATAAAATAGACAAGCCATTAGCTAGGCTAACTAAAAAAAGGAGAGAGAAGACACAAATAGCAAAAATTAGAAATAAAAAAGGAGATATTACAACCAATACCTCAGAAATACAAAGAATCATTAGAGACTATTATAAACAATTATACACCAAAAATTTGAAAATCTGGAGGAAAAGGATAAATTTCTGGACACACACAAACTACCAAGACTGAACCAAGAAGACAAAGAAAATGTGAGCAGACCAATAAACACCAAAGAGATTGAAGTTGTAATCAGCAGTCTCCCAACAAAGAGAAGCCCAGGACTGGATGGCTTCATTGCAGAATTCTACCAAACCTTTAAAGAAGAATTAATACTAATTTTCTACAAACTATTCCAAAATATTGAAACAGAGGCCATTCTCCCAACTCATCATATGAGACAAATGACACCCTGATACCAAAAACAGGCAAAGATACAACAAAGAAACAAAACTACAGGCCAATATTTTTGATGAATACAGATGTAAAAATCCTCAATATAAGCTAATAGAATACAGCAACACATAAATAAAATTATACCCCATGACCAAGTGGGATTCATCCCAGGGATGCAAGGTTAGTTCAACATACACAAGTCAATAAAGGTGATACACCACATCAACAAAACCAAATACAAAAACCATGTGATTATCTCAACAGATGCTGAAAAAAGCATTTGAGAAAATTCAACATCCCTTCATGATAAAGACTCTCAACAAATTAGGTATAGAAGGAAAATATCTCAACATAATTAAAGCCATATATGACAAACCCACTGCCAACATCATCCTGAATAGGGAAAATTTGAAAGCTTTTCCCTTAAGAACAGGAACAAGACAAAGATGCCCACTCTTGCAACTCCTATTCAACATAGTACTGGAAGTACTAGCCAGAGCAATCAGGCAAGAGAAAGAAATAAAGGCATCCAGACTGGAAAAGATGAATTCAAATTGTCCCTGTTTGCAGATTACATGATCCTACATGTAGAACAGCCTAAAGACTATATTTTTTTTTAAAATACCTCTTAGAATTGATAAATGATTTCAGCAAAGTTGTATGATACAAAATCAATAGCATTTTTATACTCCACAATGAACTAGCAGAAAAAGAAATCAAGAAAGCTTGTCCATTTACAAAAGTCACCAAAAAAATAAAATACCTTGGAATAAAGTTAACCAGGGATGTGAAAAATCTCTACAACAAGAACTACCAATCATTGTTGAGAGAAATTAAAGAGGACATAAGAAGATTGAAAGATATCCCATGCTCTGGATTGGAAGAAATAAGATTGTGAATGTTATTGTCCATGAACAATGTCCATGCTACCCAAAGCAATCTACAGATTCAATGCAATCCTCATCAAAATACCTATGACATTCTTCACAGAAATAGAAAAAACAATCCTAACATTCATATGGAACAACAAACACTCTGAATAGCCAAAGCAGTCCTGAGGGAAAAAAATAAGGCTGGAGGCATAACACTACCTGACTTCAAATTATACTACAATTATAGTATCCAAAACAGCATGGTACTGGCATAAAAACAGACACATGGGCCAATGGAACAAAATAGAGAACCCAGAAATCAGCTCATACACGTACAGCCATCTGATCTTTGACAAAGACACCAAGAACACACACTGGGGAAGAGACTGTCTCTTCAATAAATGGTGCTGGGAAAATTGGACATCCACATGTAGAAGGATAAAACTAGACCCATACTTCTTGCCATATACCAAAATCAACAAAAAGTGGATTAAAGACTTAAATATACATCCTGACATTATAAAACTCCTAAAAGAAAACATAGGGAAAACACTTCAGAAAGTAGGACTGAGCGTAGACTTTATGTATATGACCCTGAAAGCACAGGCAACCAAAGGAAAAATAAACAAATGGGATTATATCAAACTAAAAATCTTCTGCACAGCAAAAGAAACAATTAACAGAGTAAAAAGACAACCAACAGACTGGGAGAAAATATTTGCTAAATATACATCTGACAAAGGATTAATATCCAGAATATACAAACAAGTAACCCTATTAAAAAATGGGCAAAGGAACTGAAGAGTTGTTTCTCAAAGGATGATATGTGAATGGCCAACAGACACATGAAAAAATGCTCAACATCCCTCAGCATTCAGGAAATGCAAATCAAAACCACATTGAAATACCATCTCACTACAGTTAGACTGGCTAATATCCAAAAGACTGAGAATAACAAACACTGGTGAGGATGCAGAAAAAGGGGAACCCTCCTACTGTTGGTGGAACTATAAAATAGTGCAGCCATTATGGGAAACAGTATGGAAGTTCCTCAAACAACTACAGATAGAACTACCATACCATCCAACAATCCCACTGCTAGGTATATACCCAAAGGAATGGAAATCATCATGTCAAAGGGATACCTGCACTCCCGTGTTTATTGAAGCTCTATTGACAATAGCCAAGAGTTGGAATCAGCCTAAATGCCCACCATGAGACAAGTGGATAAATGTGGTATACCTACACAATGGAATACTACTCTGACATAAAACAGAATGAAATACTACCATCCACAACTACATGGATTAACTTAGAGAAAATTATGTTAAGTGAAATAAGCCAGGCACAGAAAGAGAAATACCACATGTTCTCACTTATATGTTGGAACTAATAAAAATAAATAAACAGATAAATAAACGAACAAATAAATAGAAAAAAAAAAAACAGACACCACTACACATCTATTAGAATGGCCAAAATCTAGAATACTGACAACACCAAATGCTGACAAGGATGTGGAGCAACAAGAACCCTATTCACTGCTTGTTGGGAATGCAAAATGATACAGCCACTTTGGAAAATAGTTTGGCAGTTTCTTATAAAACTAAATGTACTCTTACCATATAATCAAGCAATCATGCTCCTTGGTATTTACCCAAAGGAGCTGAAAACTTATGTCCATACAAAAATCTGCACTGAGCTATTTTCCTCCATTATCACTGATTCCATTTTCCCCCATTATACCACAGCCCTATACATGTGTTCTTCTGGAAAGCACTGGTTAGCTAACAAAAAGCTTCACCTATTATCACTTGGGGGATGTTCACATTTCAATAGGATAACATTCAAAAGACCAAATCACTAATGTTGAACTATTAGGCACCAAGAGGAGCTGTTGGGAGTTATTTGGTGGAAGGAAATCTGCCTAGAAGTCTAGATAGTTCTGGCAGTTGACCACCTACCTCACATATTTGTTAGATCAGCTCTGTCAAGGCCTACCTCCCTACATGGGAACTACAATATGATGGCATGCACGTCTACACTTTAAACACTCAAAATTTCTAACCCGGAAGATATGTGTTGGTGCTAATTCTACTAATAAGAGTCTCACAGAGAACATTTTGAGTTGTTTATTTTGAAATCATATACAATCAATGGTATTTTTGACATGTATATGTTATATCCACTAAATGTGCAATTACATGTTAGTCAAGTGATGATATTTCTCATATTCAGCTTTGCCCCCAGTTGAAATCAGAGTTTATATATGAGCATGGTGTTCTTTGACCTTAAAATGCTTCACTGTCTGAATAGATGATGTTCCCTTTAGGAGAGAATAACAATAAGGCAAGCAAGTCTATCCAGTGAATAGCCATTCGGAATTTAGGGCCCTTATCTCAAAGCACTTGGGATCCTACTATGTAGAAAAGCAGCCATAGACCATTCTGGAGGACTCATAATAAGGATAACAATAAAAAGAAAAATATTGCCTTATATTTCTATGGAGGTATATCAGACACTTCATATGCACACCACTGAGCCTCACTTGTATGTGGGCCCTGAACTATTTGTTCTGCCCCAGTTGCTGCTATAGAGACTAACTCTGTGTGGATTCAGATCAGCTTTATATGGACACATCTAAAACTGCCTGACATATACCCACCCATCACTGTTGAAAGAGGCAGTCTATTAAGGGCCTTGAGTGTCCCTGCACATTCCTGTTGATCATGCCAGACTAAAAGGTTTATGCACTTCCTGATACTGAGAAGTTTCTATAGCTACTCATATAGGTAATTAAGGAGGTCAAGGCAACCATAGCCTGACTACCCTGTAACTGCTCATTCCCTAGGGGAAATGAGAAGACTAATTTGTTTTCTGCTAGCTCAAAAAATTCTGGGTCCTTGGCCCTGGGATTTTTCAGCTATAACAAAAACCCACTGTGTACACAGAATCCATCTGGACCCATTAAGTCACTTCACTGGGCATTGTGGGTAAGGGAGACCAGCACCGATATACTAGTGCTTGTGCTGCTTGCTGTGTCATGAGTAATTACTCCTTTGTTGCTGACCCAGGAGTCTTGTGTCTTCTGCCAGTGTCCATGAAACAATAACAGGCTTACTTGTTAGTACAGTAAGTAGGTTCTAAGCTTATAAGTAGGGTAAAATAATCCCAGACCTAATAGTTTGGGGTACAAGACTGGGGTGCACATCATTTTCTGGAAGGGGAAGGACAAAGGCATTGTAGACCAGATTTGGAGATATAAGACTCCCTGGGATACAGTAACAAACGGTCTTGCCAAGTGGTGGACAAGGAGGTGAAGTAAGGGATTCTCCACTGTCCTACCTGATAATAAATAGTTGAATTAATATTTAAGGGCTGAGCAGCAAAAGGTACGATTAAAACAAGCCATCTAAATTTTGCCTTAGTTATTTCTTATACTCCTTCAGGTAGGCAGAGAAAAAGATGTTATGATAATGGGGCAGCAAACCCTGTGGTCTCAGCAAGAGACAATGTGTCGATGACGGCTTAATTAACTAAGGAGTCCCCAGAGCTAAAATAAATAGTGTCAGTATTTACGACCTTGACTCTCAATATAGTGCTTTCAGTAAACTGAAAAAATAGAAGTTTGCTTGGTCAAGTAAGTCTTGCTTACTGGGTGCAGAACTGCTTTCTCTCTCTCTCTTTTTCTTTATTTTAACATTTATTTGTACGTATTTGTGGGGTACACTGTGTGTTTCAATACATGCATATGCTATACATTGACTTGCTCAGGATAGATAGCATAGCTTTGTACCCTTTAATACACCACTTTACCTTCCCACCTTCCCTCCCTTCCCAGCCTCTGGTAACCATTATTCTACTCTCTACTACTATGAGAAACACTTTTTTTTTTTTAGCTTCCACATATAAGTGAGATTATGCAGTACTTGTCTTTCTGTGCCTACTTATTTCACTTAACATGTTGTTGCAAATGACAATATTCATTTTTTAAATAGTTGAATAATATTCCAATGTGTATACATACCACAGTTTTTTATCCATTCATCTGTTGATGGACATTTAGGTTGATTCCATCTCTCGGCTATCATGAATAGTGTTACAATGAACATGGGAGTGCAGGTGTCTCTTCAATATATTGATTTCATTTCCTTTGAGTATATACCTAGTAGTGGGATTGCTGGATCATAAGGTAGTTAGTTCTCTGAGGAACCTCCATACTGTTTTCCATGATGGCTGTATCAATTTACATTCCTACCAGCAGTGTAGGAGAGTTCCCTTTTCTCTGCATCCTCACCAGCATTTCTTATTTTCTGTCTTTTTGATAATAGCCATTCTAACTGGAGTAAGATGATATCTCATTGTGGTTTTAATTTTCATTTCCCTGATGAGTAGTGATGTTGAGCATTTTTTTCATATTCCTGTTGGCCATTTGGATGTCTTCTTTTGAGAAATGTCTGTTCAGGTCTTTGCCCATTTTAACCAAATTGGGTTATTTGGTTTTTTCTTGTTGTTTGAGTTCCATACCCCAAAATCAACTCAAAATGGATTAAAGACCTAATTTTATGACCCAAAGCTATGAAATTATTAGAAGAAAACATACAGAAAAGGCTACATGAAATCAGAGTGGACAGCATTTTTTTAATCAAGACTAACAAGGCACAGGCAACTAAAGCAAAAATAGACAAATGGGACTACATCAAACTAAAAAGCTTCTGTATAGCAAAGGATACAATCAACAAAGTAAAGAGACAACCTATAGAATGGGAGAAAGTATTTGCAAACTACACATCAGACAAGGGGCTAATATCCAGAATATTTAAGAACTGCTTTCTTGGGGCCAGCCCATGGCTCACTTCGGAGAGTGTGGTGCTGACAACACCAAGTCAAGGGTTAAGATCCCCTTACTGGTCATCTTTAAAAAAAAAAAAAAGAACTGCTCTCTTACTACATACATGTTGATCCCTCCCCTCTTTCCTGACCCTAGTGCTTAAAGTTGAAAGATAATTAAGGATAGGAATGAGGTCTACCTATGTCAAGGGACCTGAAGGCCATATGCACACATCTGAGTATGCTGGGGAACTTTGAAAGGGAAAGGATTCAACCTTTGATGGCTGTGTTGGATACAGGTACTAAATTACCAACCTACTTGGTCCAGGGCAGGGAGGGGGCACCTAATACAACTGATAGGGTTTGCACAAGATTCAGTGGGGAAGGGAAGCTAAAGTGACCTTGTGGGTGGGGCCTTTTGGGTGGGTTCAATGTACTGTTATTGTGGTTTTCATTGCTTAGTATGAAACTGTTGTTGGTGTTTTATGTTCTTGTATTATGAATGCATATAAAGTCCAATGAGGATTTTCCAAATCAGGAAGAGCCACATGTGTAGAAGTGCTAGTGAGATATGTAAATCAATGTCCAACCCACCTCCCTGTCCCTTCTCAAGTAATCCATCAGATATAATACAGAATTGCAGGAGAAGAAAGCAAAATCACAGCTCCGATTAAGGACTGAAAGGCAGAAGTAGTGAGAGATGCAATATCTCAACACAACAATCCTGTATGGTCCATGACAAAGGCTAACAGGAGCTGGAGGCTTACAGTAGAATATCAACAACTGAATTCACCTGTTACTTCTAAAGCTGTGGCAGTTCCATACATTGTGACTGTAATTGAATCCACTGCACAGAGTGATAGCACTTTGTCTCCTGTCTTGGACGATGCTAATACCTTCTTTTTTTATGTAATTTTATTATTTTTTTTTTTACATTCTAGGATGTTGTCGTGGAGCAGTTGGGAGGGGGAGAGGGGAAATGGGAAGGAAATGGGATGGAAGAAGGAGAAAGGAGGAGGGGTGGGATTGAGGCCTGTGGCACCCCCCTGATTCCCACAGGGGTGATCAGGGGGCTTCCAGTCGTGGCTTGGTCATTGCCAGTCTGGGTGCAGACGTCAGTGGGGTGTAGCAGAAGCCCTCGCCCCCCACCATCCCAGCTCGGGAACCTGGGGCCCTTCTTACTGCGGCTTGGTGGTTGCTGCTGGGCTGGCTGCGGGTGACGGGGGGGACATGGCCAAGGCCCTCAGCCCCCCCACTGCCCCACCTCAGGAGGCCTGGGGTGCTTCCTGCAGCAGCTCAGCAATGGTCATGGGGCTGGCTGTCAGTTCAGGGGTTGTGGCCGAGGCCTGAATCCCCCCACAGGAAGCTCAGCCTGGGGAGCTTCCTGTGGTGGCTCAGTGGTCACCACTGGGCTGGCTGCATGGGTTGGAAGGGTGTGGCAGAGGCTCTTGTCCCCCACCCTCAGGGTTGGTTGTGGGTGTTAGGGGCATTGCTGAGGACCCCAGCCCTACCCCCTTTCTGGCTTGGTAACCCTGGGGACTTCCAGTCCTTCTAGGTGTTATAGGTGTTCTTTGCTGAAATGAGACCTTTACTAGTTAATATCAAACTTTGTCTCTGGTTGCAGGTACTTTGTTTTTTCTTTCATTTCTGTGTTGTATTATTTGCTGTTCCCACCATTTAAACTCTGTGCTGGAACTAATTTGTTGTCCTTTGCTTACTTCTAAAATGGGGGAACTTCCTGTGGGGACCAGTATTTGAGCTGTGTGGTTGAGCTAAATTGCTGCTTTGCTGCTAATTCCCTAGGGAAGGCTTTTTGTGCAGTTCAGGTTTTAATGGTTGACTTTATAGGTACTTCTGGCTCTTGAGAGATCTGGTGCACCTGGTCTGGGCCTGAGTCTTTTCATCAAACTGCACCCCATGCAATTCTATATTCCTGACCAGTTTCCTCTGAGTGGTCTTTCACTGATTGGGGTGCAGATCAGCTGTTCTTGCTGTGCCCCAGTGTTCTCCTGGTGACGCCCGTCTCCCCCACCACCCGTGCTGCAAACACTTCCCATGTGACGGGTCGTGTGCCAATCCCTTGCAATGACTCACCAGCCTCTGAGTGGCTCCTGTTTTTCATTTGTTGTGGCTCCTCAGTCCTATGTAGGTCCAGGAACCCTATTAGTGGTCTTGCTGGCCTGAGGGCCACCGTGGCCCTCTTCTCCCCTGCCACCTCCAAGCAACTTCATCCGAAGGGCACAGCTGCAGCTTTTGCCAGCTCCTGCTCCATGTGCTCAGCAGCTCTAGCCTGGACGCACCTGGGGCTTGAAACAGTCAGAGTGGTATTTTCTTTCTCTCATCATGGCTTCTCTCACCTTCATGCATTGCATAGGTCTCTCCTCCTCTTTCCCTGAGCTCTAGCGGCCCCAGCTTGGCTGTCATTGCTTTTTTATAGTTGTAAATTGGCTGATTTGAGGGAGACAGTGATGCTGGGGACCATCTATTCTGCCATCTTGACCAGAAGCTCACATTAATACCTTCTTCATATTAATACCTTATATACCACTGGCACCTGAATACTAAGATAAATTCACTTTCGTGTAGCAAAGCCTTCAATATATATTTGCAGTACTCTCCCAGAGATATAAATCTCCCCCTGGATTTGCCACAAGCGGCTGGATGAGGACTTTGGACAAATGCCCCAGCTTTATGATGTCCAAAGCTTTCACTGTATAGAGGATGTTCTATTGGTTGACAAGTCAGAAGCCTTGCTGTCAATAGCCTTATCATATTTCCACCAACATGGGTAGCTGATAACCTCTAACAAAGTTCAGCAGACTGCTCACCAAGTAGTTTCTTGATACTATGTGAATGGACTCACAATGTTTAATCTCTCCAGCAGTCAAAGAAACCTGCTGTCTTCTTGGTCTTCCCAATCCCAAGAAAAGGAAGCTCAAACCTTATTTTGCTATTGGAGACAATATGTGCCCCACTTCAGCATTTTCATTGGTCCTTTAAATTTACTAACCTGCAAATCAGCATAGGGCTTTGAGGGGGGCTCAAACCCAATTGCATTAGAAGCTCCAGCAAGCTGTGGCACACTCTGTACATTTGGGACCCCACAGCCCTAATGACCTCTTTGAACTATGTCTCTGTGATTGATTGTTTTGCCAAACAAAGCTTTTGGGGAAATTAGGCGGGTTCCACCAGAGACATTCCTTGGGGTTTTGAATTCATCATCTCTCCAATATGGCCACCTTTTTGAAAAGCAGCTATAAGGCTACTATTGAGCTCTTGTCAAAACTGAACAGCTGACTGATGCAGCCTTGTAACTCTCCAGCCTGACATCCCCATTTTGGGATGGGTCAACCAGGACTTGAGGAGTAATATCTTGGGAAGGACCCAATAGGCTTCACCAGCCAAGTGGAAATGATATATTCAAGAGCACATTTAGCTTGGCCCTAACAAAATTTCAGCTTTATGCAAAAAAAATGTGGCTGCTATCCTTTTGGGACAAACTTTGATGCCCCCTGCCATCTGAAGCAAAGTTGCTGGCTCAGTGAGGACCCTCGCTTCACACAGGTTCCTCTAAATGCCTAAGACTAATCCACTGATTCAGCTGATGATTCAGTTAAGTTGAAAGCTGATGTATCCATTGGGCAGCAGGCATTTTCCAATCCCAAAGACAACTGAAAAAATTGTCTGTGGCAAGAGCCAATCAGAACAATGAGCTGATCCTTTGTTCTTTTATTTTACAATTATGCACTGTATAATGTTTCAGTCAATGAATGAGATGGTTAATTTTAGGCGTCGACTTGGCTAGATTAAGGAATACATAGAAACCTGGTAAAGCATTATTTGGGGGTATGTCTGTGAGGGTGTTTCTAGAAGAGATTAGCATGTAAGCCTGAGTGGCCTGGGTGGGAAAGATCCACCCTCAATATGTGCGGGAACCATCCAATCCACTGGGAGCCTGGAGAGAACAAAAACAAAGAAAAGGCAAATCTCTTACTCTGTCCACTGGAGCTGGATTACGCTCTTCACTCCTGTCCATTGACATCAGAACTTGAGATTCTCCAGCCTTTGGGTTCCAGGACTTATACCAGAGGCACCTCCGGGCTCTCAGGCCTTTGGCCTCAGACTGAGAATCACACCATTGCCTTCCCTGGTACTGAGGCTTCCAGACTTGGGCTGAGTCATGCTACTGGCATCCAGTTTGCAGACAGCCTATCATGGCCTTCATAATCTCAGCCTTCATAACTGCATGAGCCAATTCCTCTAATAAATCCCCTCTCATATGTTTATATACATATCCTATGGGTTCTGTTTCTCTAGAGAACTCTGACTAATACAATGACAGACTGCAAATACACGGTGGTTCCATAAGATTATAATGGCTATACCATATAGCCTATGTGTGTAGTAAACTATACCAACTAGGTTTGTGTAAGTACACTCTACGATGTTTGTGCAATGACAAAATCACCTAATGACATGTTTGTTTGAACATATCCCTATTGTTAAGCAATGCATGACTGTATTTTATTTTCAAGATTGACAGATAAAATTGTATATATTTGTCATGTATGTGATATTTTGAAATATATACACATTGGAATGGCTAAACCAAACTAATTAACATATGCATTACCTCACATAGTTGTCATATTTGTGGTGAGAGCACTTAAAATCTACTCTCCCAGCATTTTCAAGAATACAATATATTATTAACTATAATCACCATGTTGTACAATATATCTCTTGAACTTATTCCTCCTATCTAACTGAAATTTTGTAAACTTAGATCAACATCTCCCCAGTCCCCTTCCCCACCACTGCCCCAGCCCCTGGTAACCACAATTCTACTCTCTACTTCTATAAGGTCAACTTTTTTAGATTCCACACATGTGTGAGATCACCTAGCATTTCTCTTTCTGTCCCTGGCTTATTTTACTTAACATAATGTCCTCTAGGTTCATCCATTGCCACAAAAAAACAGTATTTCTTTCATGTTTATGTCTGAATAGTATTCCACTGTGTATATATACCACATATTCTTTATCTACTCATCTGCTGATGGACACTTAGGTTGATTCCAAATCTTGGCTATTGTGAAGAATGCTGTACTAGACATGAGAGTGCAGATATCTCACTGCATGACACAGTTTAGTCACAAGGGCGACAGTGTGTGGCTGGCTCCAGCTTATTGAACTAAAATAATAACACTGTGCCCTGAATAAGTGTAGCAAACTTGAGACTCCACCAGTAGCCCGAGGGGCTCAAAGGTCTGATGCAGTCAATTTTCCAGGAGTGAATGGGAACAATACCTTCTGCATTGTGGCCTCCTTCACCACAAGACAAATGGGCTAGTTTTTGGCATGAGTCACAAGCCCGACATGCAATGATAGGCTCTGTATCAGTATCTTTACTTTGTTCCCAGTTTATAATGATGGATGTATTGCCATGTCACATGACATGATGAATTCTGGTGGCTATAGTGTCCAACTCAGTGATGCAGGCTTGATTTTAGTCAGTCTTATCTGCAAATGGACGCATCATGGGACAATCACAAGTGACCTAGACCGTGAGATTGACCATCACAATTTGTTTCCACAGCTTACAGCCCCAAAGACTGTTGTCTTTAACCTGTGGTCTTTGTTCCAAGTGGCAAATCAGGTGTCTAGGCCATTGGCAACAATCCAACCATCAGTAAAAATATAGCATACCTGGTCCTTAGGTTTACAGCTTTCGATTCAGCCTGTTGTGCTGATTGGCTCTTGCCACAGATATTCTTCCAGAGTTGTCACTGGGACTGGAAAACTGCTGCTGCCCAGTGGATACATCAGCTTTCAACTTAGCTGAATCATCAGCAAATTAGTCTCAGGCATTTAGAGGAAATTGTGTGAATCGAGGGTCCTCACTGAGCAGCAACTTCGCTTCAGATGGCTATTATCAGAAAGACAGAAAATAACAAATGCTGGAGAGGTGAAGAGAAAAAAGGAACTCTCCTGCATTGTTGGTGGGAATGTAAATTGGTATAGCCATTGTGAAAAACAGTATGGAGGTTCCTCAGAGAACTACCTTATGACCCAGCAATCCCACTACTAGGTATATACCCAAAGGAAATGAAATCAATATTTCGAAGAGACACCTGCTGTCCCATGTTCATTGCAACATTAATCAAAAGAAGACATTCAAATGGTAAATTTAAAAGGTGTATTAAAAATGGTGTATTAAAAGGTGTATTAGAAAATTCTCAACATAACTAATCATCGGGGAAATGCAAATAAAAACCACAATGCGGTATCACCTCATACCTATTAGAATGGCTGTTATCAAAAAGATAATAAGTGTTGGTGAGGATGTGAAGAAAAGGGAACATTTGCACACTGTTGGAAATATAAATTAGTACAGCCACTATGGAAAACTGTATGGAGGCTTCTCAAAAGATTAAAAATAGAAGTGCCATATGATCTAGTAATCCCTCTTCTGAGTATATACCCAAAGGAAATGAAAGTATGTGGAAGAGATATCTGGACTCCAGTGTTCATTGAAGCATTATTCATGATACCCAAGATATTTAATCAACCTAAGTGTCCATCAACAAATGAATGGATAAATAAAATGTGAGGGTATATTTGGAAGATAATACAAATCTTTCCATGAACTTTTTGAAGTACCCTCATATATTGTGGAATACTACACAGCCTTAAAAAACAAGGAAATCCTGTCATTCATGACAACATGGATGAACCTGGAGGACATTATGATAAGTGAAATAAACAAAGCACAGGAAGACAAATAGTGCATGATCTCAGAGCTAGACTCCGCATGGGACTTCAATAACAGTAACTGTTAGTGAAGGAAACAGAAACAGCAGAACTATCTAAGAAAATAGATATAAATGAGTTAAACTTAAATGAAAAATGACTCTGATGTTTGTTGCTTGGGCCGTCATGCAGGAGGTATACATAGAATAAGGACACAGACCAGATAAAATGTGGTTTCAGTTTTCCCAGTTGAGAATTCCTTGTGTTGGCCATCTGCCTCTTATTATTGCCAAGGACAAGAGGGCATCTCGTTCAGCGGACATGAGAGACTCGCCAAGGAACAAAGGCCTCCCCATAGAAGATGTCATCTCAGCCTTACTGCCCCATGGGAATCTCCAAGGACGATAGCAGAAGATCACTAAGAATGTCCTAACTCATGTGGGGCAAATGTATTATAATGGCCACTTTGCTCATTGTATCAGTTTTGCTTATTGTATCAGTTTTATCCTTTTCGTAAGATAAAAGGAAAAAAAAGACTTTTCCAAGACAACACTATATACATACTCCCTCCCAGGACAAATTTCAAGAGTACAGAAAAGTTTAAATGTCTTTCTCAGAATTCTAATGGGCTCTCGGACACTTAGTCATGAGACCTTTAAAGACTATTTATGAAATGAAATTTCACAGATGAGTGTATTACAAAGGGTGGACTGAGACCTGTTCTATTTCTCCCCTTTTTGAAATGATTTTGAAATGAATAAATATATCAGTTACCTACGTATATATGTAATAAATTGATGTCTGTATCTTGGAAAAATCTTACTTGAAAATCCAAAGTATATGGGCCGGCCCAGTGGCGCACTGTTACAGTGCGCTGCTTGGGAGTGCAGCGGCGCTCCCGCTGAAGGTTTGGATCCCACATACAGACCGGTTCCCGCTCACTGGCTGAGCGAGGTGCAGGTGCGGCACCGAGGGTTGCAATCCCGTTGCCGGTCCCGGTCCGGTACGGGCGCGACACTGAGGGTTGCGATCCATTGCTGGACACGAAAAAAGACAAAAAGGAAAAAAAAAGAAAAAGAAAATCCAAAGTATGTGTGCTCTCGGGGCAAAGATCTCAGAACATTTGTACACGTGCTTTTGGCTACATTTAGCAGGGGCCAATGACCACAGAAAGGGAGACAAAAGTCCTTGTTCCAGGCTTCTTGAGATACCATCTCAAACCAGTCCCAAAAGTATAAAGAACCTCAGTGTCCAAGAAATTATATTTTGCTGAATCACAGAGTGACAGAAATAGAAGGTATTATAGAAATGGTCTTCATTGACAACAAGCCCAAAACAAAATTCTCGTCTTCAACAACTCTGACAGGTGGCATCTAGCTTCTCTTTGATTACATCCAGGAATTGGTAGCTAATTGCCATTTAGAGCACATCATTTCCCTACTTGAACAGTTGCAATTTTTTGGAAGTGCTTTTGAAACTTGAGCCAAGACCAGGCACTGAGCTATAATCCTAGCCTTCTAGGCAGCAAGTCTCTACCTCAGGCTTTTGAGGAATCTCACTATGAAAATAGGATGAACAACCATTCTGGTTTGTCAGGGACTGTCCTGGTTTTAGCACTGAAAGTCCTGTGTCCCAGGAAACCGCATGTGAAAAATGCTATAGGGCTAAAAATCACAGTCTTTATAATCATACAGGACTCAAGTTAGTGTCCCAGCTTCACCATTTAACCTATTGCATAGCTTTAGGCAAATCAATTCTTCAATCTAAGCCTCAGTTTCCTCATCTATAAAATGAGGATAGTAACACCCCTCTTACAGAGTTGATATAAGAAGAGCTCAGCAGAGAACATTGCACATAATGAGAGTTTATAAGTGCTAGTGAGGACATCTACAATGAGTATACTTTAAGATGCAATTACCAAAGTGTTCATTTCTTGCAATTTCCAATCATAATCTTTCTTCCATCCTTTGAAACACTGCAGAACAAGTCTGATTCCTTTACCAAGTGAAAATCCTCAAATATTTTAAGGCTGAAGCATGCTCCATACCATGAATTTTCCACCCCCAATCTGCATCATTCCAGTTTCCTCTTTTCCAGATTAAACATCCCCGGTGCCTTTGACATTGCTCATATGACATGATTTCCAGAACTTTGACCCTCTTGTTAACCTTCTTCAAGTTCTATCTCTCTTAAAATGCAGGCCAAGAACTAAGCACAACTCCCTTGATATTGTCTGACCAGCGTGAGGACACTTGGAAGATTACCTTGTTTCTTCTGGATAATCTATTTCCATCACATGACCTCAGATCACATTAGCTTTTTGGCAGCCTTGACCCAGTTGGCTTATGTTAAGCTGACAGTCAGCTAACACCGTGAGCCTCTCTCTTTCTCTTATAAACTATTAAGTGACATCTCTCTTGTTCTGGTTTCAGATGATTCTTTAAACACAAAAGCAAGAGTCTAAATTTATCTCTATTAATTTTATCGTGCTGGTTTCAGCCTATCCTTCTAGGTTGTTGAAATTTTTATGGCTCCTTAGCCTGTAAACCACCATATTAGCCATTTTTCTCAATTTTGTGTCATCTTTAAATTTGATAAGAATGCTTCAAACTGTTGATTTAAAATACTAAATAATTTAGGGCCAAGAAGAGAGCCGTTCAAAAATTATATAAATATTAAGTCTGACTCAGAAAAGTCAAAGGTTTTACTCAAAGTCAGACAGCTAGTAAGTGTTATAGCTGCATTTTGTAACCAGGTTTGTCTGAAGTCAAAACTCTTTCTACAGTGCCATGCTGCCTTTGGAATGGGAGCTGCTGAGAATAAGAAAAAAACCTTTAAGCCAAAGTCCTATTTGGAACCCCAAGGTTAGGTAAACCCCAATCACATCCCCTTCCCAATCTGCATCCCACTTCCCTGTGGACTTCACCATAGTGACCCACCATCACAGCTAGTACGTAAACCCTTCTCCCCATTCTTTTTTTTTTTTTTTTTCCTTTTTGTCTTTTTTCGTGTCCGGCAACGGATCGCAACCCTCAGTGTCGCACCTGTACCGGACCGGACCGGCAACGGGATCGCAACCCTTGGTGCTGCGTCCGCACCTCGCCCAGCCAGTGAGCGGGAACCGGTCTGTATGTGGGATCCGAACCCTCGGTGGGAGCGCCGCCATGCTCCCAAGCGGCGCACTGTAGCAGTGCGCCACCGGGCCGGCCCCCCTCCTCCCCATTCTGCTCTCCTTTTATGAGGGCCCTGTTCTTCCCCACCC
This sequence comes from Galeopterus variegatus, assembly GCF_000696425.1. Taxonomy (NCBI): domain Eukaryota; kingdom Metazoa; phylum Chordata; class Mammalia; order Dermoptera; family Cynocephalidae; genus Galeopterus; species Galeopterus variegatus. Next base: position 37,798 of record NW_007726396.1, on the reverse strand, counting down.
CATCATCACCCCTGCTGCTTTCTGCTCACTATATCCCTTAGTATTCCAGTACAGTTTTCAAGAAACTCTCTTACATCCTTACTCTTTTCCTATAACACTCTCCCTTTCCAACCCCCTTCATTAAATTAAAACCTTCCCTCATCAATTTCTCTCACAGAGATCCATCATTCAACTGGCCATTGATTTAACAAATACTCACTAAGCATATACCCTGTGCTGGCCACTGTGACAGAAACAGGAATAGGACAATGGAAAAAAAGACATGGCCCCTGCCCTCACAGAGTTTATAATCCATGGGAGGTGCAGACATCAAACAATCATACAAGTAAGTATGTAATTGCAAATCTTATAAGTGCTACAAAGAGAAGCTCAGTGCTCTATGAGAATATACAATTTAAGCACCTATTCTAGTCTAGAGAATAAGAAAGGTCCTATTTTTAAACAAATCTTTACTATATTTGTTGAGCACCTATTGTGTCTTAGATAGTAAGTGAAACACTATATAGGTACATAATGTTAAGTAGAAGACAAAGAAGTAAATGAACATAGCTCAGCTTGATACCTAATATGTAAATGATAAGCACAACGTCATTTGAATAACAGCTAGGAATCAGGGAAAACTTCCTGGAAAACACATCAGCCTCATTTTGAAGGGTGAATAAGTATTATTGAGCCAGAGAAAGGGGTCATTCCAGTCAAAGGAAAGAGCATATGAAAAGCTTTTGAGGAGGTTATATCATAACACATTTGGAGATCTGAAAGGACTTCACTGTGGTTAAAGCAGAGAATGTGTGTAGGGGTAGGGATGATTTTGACCCATATTATATGTCATAGTGACATCCAAGCCTTAACAGTGTAAATAACTTCAAGGATAGATGGTCCTTCACAAAAACAATACTCAGCTACAAGTGAATTATAATTACAATATTTTTGCTAGACAAGTCTAATAAATATATTCTGTGACTATCTGAGAGAAATAGATGATGATGATGATGATGATGTGTGTGTGTGTGTGTGTGTGTGTGTGTGTACATGTAGCAGAGGAGGACCAGAAGTTAAAGCGAAACTACACTCCAAAATTATTTTATAAACAACCCGTAATAGCCGACTAGGAATTTGTTTGCAGTCTAGGTCATAACATCATAAAACATAGCCAAAAATGTAACTATGACACTGCATAAACAAAAGGAAAATAAAGTACGATGATCCCATAGCTGATCGTGCACACTGGCATGCATCTCATTAGAGTAATTTAAAGTAGGTTTAAGTATCCAATTGACAAAGGGAGTTTTTTAAAGAGTTGGAATGTAGTGCTGCAATTTGTCTGTCCTGGCAATGTTACCTATAGACAGTCATTAATCAGAAGGGAATTATTACTTCCTTATGAAATTCAGCTTCAATTTTTTCCTCTTGAATGTATCTGGAAATCTTTAAAATGAGAGTCATGCTAGATCCTTTCCTAATTCGAAAATTCAACTCATCCTTCAAGTTTATCTCCTGAAGCCCACTTCTCTTTGTTCAGTTAGAATGTACCAACTGAGATTAAGTTCCTTTCCGTCTCTCACATATATGTTTCTGCCACTGTTAGAAATTATGGCAATTAATTTTAAGGGGAAGGGGTTAAAAACCTACACATGGGATGGTTTAAACAAAACGACATCTTTAGCCACCAATTAAATGAACCCAATGATCTAAAAACTTAACTTTGAAAAGTTTATTCTGCACGAAGCTTTTGTTTGTTTTTGTTTTTGTAATAAAAGAATGATTGAGGTTTTGGGAAGTGACCAGAGTCTCAAATAAAATCTTGGCTATCTTTTTAAAAATTTTATATACCAATGGGTATTTTCTTACTTTTGCTTTAAATGCTGCTTTGAATTTCTTACTTATTTTTTAAAAAGTCATATTGTAAGAAGTAAAGGTTACCGACACATTATAGATTTCTCCCAGCACACAAGGTTCACTACACAAGAACTTGTTCTACTGGTTAGACCTAGAACTGATTATTATTAAATTATAAGGTTACTGTATTATTGGACTATAATTTCCACTTTCACTTGCCCTCTGTCTTTAGCTCTGCCCTTCTAACATCAGTGAATAAGATGAAAATATGGAAAGTATGCTCATCAAATCCATAGAAGATAAAAAGCCAGAAGTGACAGCAAATATTGTTGATAAAAGATCAAGATGCAGAAAGATCCATGAGAAGCTAGAACAATGGACCAAATCTAACAAATAAAATTTAGAATGAATAAGTACAAGATCCTGTATATAGGTTCAAAATCAACTGTGTAAGTTTAGTGACTGTAAGTATGTTAGAGACTTAGGAATTTTAATTACTAATAAACTCAATATGTGTCAACAGCATGATATGATTCCAAAAGAACTTTAATGGCATTTTATGGTGCTCTAATAAATATATAATATTGACAATGAGAAGGTAGATAACTCAATACTGAACTTAGCTATGGGTACACACTTTAGAGTATGTTTGGAATATGCTTGATAAAAGAACCTGAATCAAAATTCTAAAAGAACTTGTTCAGGGGACTAGATCACTTAACCTAAAGAAAAGACTTGGGGACCAAGCAGTAGCTATCTTCAAATAACTAAAAAAGGGGGAGAACTAGTATTAATGAGTGTGAGTTTCAGGGAGGCAGATTTCAGATCAACAAGAAAGAACATTTTTTACTCAAACAGTAAGCCAAGAATGGAAATGGATGGTTTAGAATCCCTTACCCTTCACTGGTGGTATTCAAGCCCAAACTGGACAACCACTCTCAGAGGAAAATCAAACGAACATTGCAGTGATGATTCAAGCATTATGTGGATTACTGGACTGGTTAGTCTATAACCCAGGCTTTTTGGACAAACTCAGCTATCACAAAGGGGCCTCTACAAAGACAGCTCATCTGGGCCCCCATAATGCACAAGATCTCTTACAGCTGTCAGAAATTATAGCCTTGAATGTGGTAAAGCTGACAAGAAGCTAATATTTTTAGTTGTTCTACATGGATCTTAGCCAAAAGGTCAAGAAGCAATATATTTTAGCCGTGTGCAGTGTCCTGAGATAGAGAGAAGGACCATTATTTTACTAAGCAACCCTTCTTCCAACTGTGTGAGGTCATCTTTGTGTTTCCAAGAACATTGCCCAGACGCTCTGTGGACTGTAGGGTGAAGTAATGCCATACTCGGTCTTTTGGAAAAATGACATGCTGAGAACAAGCCCAACTCAGAACTGTAAACAGAAATCAAAGGGCCTTTTAGTCACAGTGAAGAATACAAAGACATTTAAAGACAGAAGCTTTGGAGATTAAACTGAATTGAGAATGTATTTACCTAAAGCGTGTTCAGACCATTTATCTTTAATGCTTTCCATCTTGATGCATTCTATAAAAGAAGCAAACCCACCATGATGCTGCACTTCATTCACCTTGTATCCTATCCTCTATTATGGGGTGGGTAGGAGGAGCACAGTAAAACCTAGAGTCCTCATTCCCTCAGATTTTGTTTGAGGGTATTTTTCTAATTCTGCAAAAATACTCTTTTTCTCTGTCTCTGAGAACTCATTACACCACTGTCCCTGATACTTGACACCATGACCACTGTCAAAACTGTGAAGCATGAAAAATTATTTCCCTCAAACCAAAAGGCGAACACCTAGAAGAAAAAGAGAAGCAAAAGTCCTCCATACTTTAAAAAGCCCATAGTCTCTTCTACCAGAAGGTGAGAGAGAAGAGGTTATTACTTATTTAGCTCAATAAAGTAAGAACTTTCTTATAGTCAGCTGTGCCCAAGAATGAAATGGGCTGCCTTGGAGAGCTCAAGCATGTGTTAATCTATCCACTACTAAGAGCTAGTGGCTAAAGTCAAGAGCAAAGAAACCCAGTGCACACCTTTATCCCTAATTCCCTACAGACAGGTTGAAGAAGCCCCAGAAGATATTATAACACCCCAGCCAAATGGGTTTGCTAGAGTATCATCACCAGCATCAATGATTTTGTTCTTCAGTGCTAAAGACATAAAACATATACTGGCAGAGCTGCTTTTGTTGAATTGGGAGGTAGTGGATTTAGACAGGTGAAGAAAAGGAGGTCTTTTATTCACCTTGCATCTTTACTATTCTGAGTAGAATTCATTCTGAAGAAGAGTCCTCAGATATACTGGTGCTTTGAAGTCCACCAACGTAATTTGTTACTCAAAGAATTTGCATTATGCTGCAAGAGGGGGACTCCAAAAAGTGCAAAAAGAACACAATGTTATCATCTTCTCCCACTGTCCATTCATACCTGTTCTGGGGGCTGATGCTCTTCTACCCTTTAGATGAATCTAGAGCAGGTCTATTGACTTTTCTAGTCCCTATCAGATAAGAAAAATACAAAAATTCAGGAAAAAAGTCTTACTCTCACTTTTACCCAAAAAGCCAACTCATCATAATTTAAATATCTATTCCCATATAATAGTCAAAAAACAAAGCCTCAAACTTCACTTACAGTTAAGGCTTCTTCCCCTCCTCAGCAAGGGCTGCTTCAGGCTGAAAGCCCGTGCTGCAAAAGAGGGAAAGAGTCACCTTCTTCTCTGGGTGCCTTTCTTTGCCTCTCATCCTCCCTGCCATTTCACTCACTGTCGTTTCTGCCCTCTCCAGTGTTGGAGAGTAGGGCAGAGGATAAGGTGGTATGTTTGGTAAGGAGGAGGAAAGGTTGTACCTGACAAGAACCAGGACTGCCTAGAGTTGACACTCTCTGAGTCTGCAGTGTGTTTAAAACTGTCTTTCCTCCTCAGGGGTCATGTCTGCTGTTTCCTTGGGGACCCCTCTCCTCCGTGAGAACAGATGCTATATTATAGTTCCACTGGAGAGATCAATTTATCTCCTCTGGCTGGTTGCTTACAGCCTCTCACCCTTTTGTCATTTGACTATCCACCTCCACACTCCTTCCCCTAAGATTTCCTTGCCTGTGTCCGGAAATCCTCTTAGGTGGAGTATCTAGGCCAGCTCCTTCTGGCATGTCCCACACCTGACCTACGAAACACACATGCACCCACTTTTCAGTGCCTCGGTGTCCTCATTTGTAAAATAAGGATATTAATTGCAACTATCTCCTATGGTTGTTATGAAGATTAAACAAAACAACAAATGGCTCAAAATAAATATTAAAACAATAAAAATAATAACAATTTTCCCAAGATCACATTATTAGTAAGTAGTAAAACTAGATCTGTCCTCCTTCAAAGCTGGGGAGGTGGGGGGTACTTTTTCCATCACACCACAATTCCAGGAGGAGACATTTTGAATCAAGGAACCATTCTGTGCTACTCAATGCATCTGCTCTGCTTACTCATCAGACTGGCCAGGGTCTGGTGTTGGCAGCAAACTGACCAGCCTGGCACCTCCAGCTCAAGTCTTCAACAGCATCCTGGAGCTGTGGATCAGAAGCGGGAACTCCCAAGTGTCTGCCCCTTCACTCCACAGCAGCACACCAGGCTTCCCTCAAGAGTTCTCACAATGCTGAGAAAATCCCCCAAGTAATCCCTAGAGATAGGGCACTATGAAACTAGAAACAGGTAAGAGGACAGCTTTCTTCACCTTCAAACCAACAGTATGCTCTTCAAACCCTATTTTAGAAAACCTTGTATGAAACCATGCTCCCTCAATAAGCAGCCTTCAAACTGAAGCCTCTCTCACTAGGTCTTTGCCACTACTTAGGTGACTGTCTGCTACTAACACAGAGCAAAACTAGGGGAGATTTCTGCCCTAGGAACCACATCTTGAAGTTCAAACTTTTCCCACTCTTTCTTCTCTCAAAGTATTCCTCAGAATATTACTTAACTAATATAGTTCAATTAAATTATAGAGCCAGCCTCATGTAAAATATCATTACATATTCTCTTACAGTATGCCAGAGTCACATTTCCTATTCTTTAAATGTCACTAATCTCCTTGCAATCCTCGTGTATTTCCATCCGAAGGTGTAGCTTCACCTGCAAAGGTTACTGAAATGGACATGATCCTATTGCAGACAAACAGCATCCTTCTCTAAAAAGAACTAGTTAGCTTCCATCAAAGCATTTCAAAATATTTATGCATCATTCCTACAAACTACTTACTAATTGCAAAGAGAAAGATGTACCTTTACAATGTCAAGATCTAGTACCTTAACCAAATAATCAAGCTAAGCATCACTAAGATGTTATGTTCTTCCTGATGTGATACAATGTAAAACACAAAGTATTATTTATCACATACTCTTGCCAAACATGTTTAACTTGAATCTTGTCAAATCTTTAAACCAAATTTCCAATTTACAGGAAATACAGAAGATAAAGGAACAAGGCTAAAACAACAACAGCAACAACAAACAATAAGGAAACAGTAAGGCAAATCCAGAATGTAGAATGTCCTGTAAGACAGTTTCTTCAGAAAGTCAACTTTATGAGAGAAAAAAAAAAAAGTTGGTGAAACTGTTCTAAAGTAAAAGACTAAAAGAGACCTAATAACCAGATGCACTGCATGAAACCTCATGGGGTCCTGGTTTGAAAGAAATAACTATAAAAGGTATAATGGGGGGGAAATTGAGGAAATTTCATTGTGAATTAGATATTAGTTAATATTGGGAAATTGTTAAGTTCCTGAGGGATAATAGTAGAATTAGAATTACATGGTAAAATACACCTATACTTAATCATATGTGATGAAATATTTGTAAGTAAAGTGTCATAATGTCTAACTAATATATGTGTGTATGTTTACACACATACCACAAGGTCAACATATGTTACAAATTTGGGGTATTGTAGTGAGTATTCAAGTATTCATTGTAATATTCTTTCAAATTTTCAATATGTTTAAAAATTTTATAAAATATGGTTTAACTGTTCCTATTTGCAGATGACATGATTTTCTATGTAGAAGTTCCCAAGGCATCTACAAAAACCTCCTAAAACTAATAAGTTCAGCCAGGTTTCAGGTTACAGATCAACATACAAAATCAATTGCATTTCTTTAAACAACAATGAACATACAGAAACCAAAATTAAAAACACAATGCCATTTAAATCCAATCTTCCCATTAACCATGTGTGATATTGTATCAATCAGATCACTATCACCCCGAACTCATTAGGAAGGGAAACTAAAAAAAAAAAGAAAAGAAAATTGCTCTGATGGAGATGAAATACTTGGGAATAAATGTAATAAAACATGTACAGTATATGTATGCTCTAAGTACAAAATATAACAAAAGAAATCAAAGACTGAGATCACAAGAGAGACTTACTACATTCACAGAATGAAACATAATAAAGATGCCAATTCTCCCCAATTTATGTATACACTTAACACAATTCTATCAAAATCCCAGCAAGTATTTTTGTAGACACAGGCACACTTATTCTAAAATTTATATGAAAAGGCAAAGGACCTAGATTAGTCCAAATAATTTTGAAAAAGAAGAATAAAGTAGGAGGAATTAGTTATCCTGGTGTTAAGACTTGTTATACAGCTACAGTAGTCAAGACAGTGTGACACTGGCAGAGAAATAAACACATAGATCCACAAAACACAATAAAGAAACCAGAAACAAATCCACAACAAATTTTTGACAAAGGTGCAAAAGCAATTTAATGAAGAATAGACATTTCAACAAATGGTTCTGGAGCCAACAGATAACCATATACAAACAAAAAAAAAACCTTGACCTAACCTCACAACTTATACAAAAATTAACTCAAAATGGATCACAGATTTCCATCTCTGTCTTCATTCATCTTCATCATTCAATTCACAATGAATTTTAAGTTAGAAAATGTTTTTACTGTAGACTACTCCTCTTTCTATGACCTGTCAAAGA
>NW_007726396.1:27993-29628 GCF_000696425.1 Galeopterus variegatus | reverse complement strand
AATTTTAAGTTAGAAAATGTTTTTACTGTAGACTACTCCTCTTTCTATGACCTGTCAAAGATTTGGCCTCCCTACACATCTGCTGATCATTCCCCTTTGTGAAAGTTGAATGCGGATGCAGCACCAGAGTGGTCATACCTAAATGGGCCGATGAAATGGAATTCAGGAGCTGGCTGTCCATTAATGTTTAACATTAACCTTTTATAATATCTTTCCAATAAATCCCTCTTTTTTTTAGCTTTTTCAAATTGAGTTTATGTTATTTACAGTCCTTACTAGTGCAGAGAGGTTAAAAACCTCATTCAAAGTCGTGCAGTTATCAGTGGTGATCCTCTTTCAAACCCAGGCCTGTCTCACTCCACAGATAGAAGATACTGTTACCATTACACAACTCTGCCCAGGAAGGGGATATTCTAAGGCAAGTAGCAACCCTGTAGTGCTCAATTCATGTCATACAGTCAGTCACCTTCTCTGCCTCCTCATTAACCCAGCCTTGAGCATGGTGTTGGCAGCAAACCGATGTGGATCCCTGGTGAGAGTCCCCAGAACCAACTTGGAGAAGTAGGATAGGACTGGGAATGACCCACAGGACCTGCTCCTTCATTGAAGGTTGTCACACAGGGCTGCTCTTGGAGGATTGTTGAGATGTTGGAGACAGTCCCAAGTTGACATCAGTTGAAGCCATCAGACTTTCTGGAAGTTACTATCTGAGCTATTTTCAATTTGATATGTAACCACTTTTACGTGACTGCTTCACCTACATACAATGGATCGGCGAACTGATACACCACAGAATCCACCCACAAACAAATCATTGAACCCAAAAGATTTCATGACCTGGTACCATGCTCTTTTCTCACTCCCTTAAATTTCCATAGAATCCATCTTAATGTCAAGAATAAGCAGCTCAAGTCTAATCATGAAAAACTCACAAATAATTTCACTCATATTCCAGAGGCCCTCATGTTCCTCTGACTCTACTGAGGATCAAATACAGAGTAAGTGATTCCTCATTCCCTCAAACTGCTTGGACAATCATTAATGAAAAAGAAATTTTTTCAGACAGTTATCCAATCTAGTCAATTATTTTTTTTGCATTGCTTTGAAATAAAGAGTATTAGTACATAAAAAGCAATCTGTAGATATGGGATTGTAGACAGCCACCATCTGTCTGTTCTCCCATCTGCAAACAGTCTTGATTTGGGGTGTTTTCACTGAATAGGGGGTAAGATCATGGAGTCTGAACCCACACTCTCTGAGTTTGAGTCCTCATTATGCCAGTAATTGCATACTTCCCTCTCTGTATATCAGTTTCTTCATCTATAAAACAAAAATGAAAGTAACAACTTCACAGGGTTGTTTTGAGGATTAAATGAATCAATATTTGCAAAGCACTTAGCATAAGTGTGTGCAAAGCACAGTAAGTGCTATAAATTGTTAGTTTCTACACACTTTGTCCCAGTTGGTCTTCTCTTCCTGTTTCTCCTGATGTCTTTATGAAGCACATCATTCCTACTCTTAAGCTTAACTTAGAAAGGATGAAGTTTTTTCTCATTACATCAAGACGAAATGTTATTGTTGGATCCCTCTTTAGGTAGAGGCCTCATAAGTGCATTAAACCTCACACTATCGTAA
>NW_007726396.1:25097-27191 GCF_000696425.1 Galeopterus variegatus | reverse complement strand
CTACCTGCCAGGGAGCTCATAAGAGCTGCAAAACCTAGACAAGAACCACATCTCAAGTGGCTAAGAAATGTTTTCCTCACTCCCCTCTGGAGGAACCTAGGGATTTCTCTCACTGACTAAGGTCCAGAAGAATGGAATTTTGTAAGTGGCCCCAGGATTGTTATAATTTGCACTACACTGTACAACATGTCATTATGCAGGCAATATTTAAATTTAAAATAATTCAATAATTATTCTTGAAGAACATAATAATGACAACTCAAATATATACATTTTATTCATTACCAAGATATTTCATGAATATTATTTCATGTGTTTCTTAAGAAAACCCGACAAAATAAGTATTATCCCCCTTTGATAGACAACATGTTGAGGCCCAGAGGGTCCACCTTGCCCAAAGTCATATAGCTAATAAATGGAGTTGGCTTTCAATGTTGGTTATCTGGCTTCAAATATAGGGTCCTTTCTACTATGACTTGGTACTTGAGCCCTGTGAAGAAAGCAAAAAAGTGTAACATTCTCTACATTTGAGAAACTCACAGTCTGATTAGGAAAAATAAAGTTGATAATATAAGAAAACAATGCACAATGTATTTACATGTGGAGATACCAAACTCCTAGCAAATTTACAGATGTGAACACCACCAATGGAGCATGATATTGTTGTTTGCACTGTCTCTTCAGATTCCTAAAAGGGTCTTATGGCCCATTTCTGCCTACAACAGGAAAACCTGGGAAACCAACTGCTCCTGACCTGTCACCAGGGGCTGAAATACTGTTCCTTATTGAGATAAGATAGTATTAAGCATTTACATAGCTCTCTCCATAATTGCTCAGTTAGCCATCACATCATTCCAAATAAATAGAAAATACAACGTTTAATTCATTCAATTGTGGAAACCCAGCAGATAGACCTCGCCGCCACCACCCGATGCCATCCCCAGCCCCGCCAAGTGCACGCCGATCAGGGAGGTGCCCAGCCAGAGAGGCCCAGGATCCTCAGAGACTATGCCCCCTGCGGTGCCAGCACGCAACCCAGCAGGTAGGACTCATCACCGCCACCTGACTCCATCCCCAGCCCCGCCAAGTGCATACTGATCAGAGAGGCCCATGATCCACAGTGACTACATGCCCTGCAGTGCCAGCGTGCAACCCAGCAGGTAGGCCTTGCCACCACTGCCCAACTCCATCCCAGCCCGGCCGAGTGCATGCTGACCAGAGAGGCACCTCCCCTGAGAGGCCCAAGATCCGAGGCGACCATGCACCTGAGGCACTAGTGGGCAACTGAGCAGACACTGAGGCAGCCATACCAAATTNCTCCCTCCATATATATATGTGTGTGTCAAACCAGTGTACTGTGAAATCCCTTGCCACAATGACTAAACATCAAAGGAAAGATACCAAAAATATGAAAAATCAAGAAAGTATACCACCAAAGGGTAATAACTTTCAAGATCTAAATCCTATAGAACAAGAAGCCCTTGAAATGTCTGACAAGGAATTTCGAGTGATAATTCTAAGGAAACTAAATGAGATACAAGAAAACTCAGCTACACAACATGATGAAATGAGGAGAAGTATACACGACCTGAAATAAGAAATGTACAAGGAAATCAATGCCCTGAAAAAGAATGTAGCAGAGCTTGCTGAACTGAAGAATACACTCAACATAATAAAAAACACAACAGAGAGCTTAACAAGCAGGCTTGCAGAAGTAGAAGAGAGAACTTGTGACCTTGAAGATGGGCTGTTTGAAATAACACAGGCAGACAAAAAAAGAAAGAAAAAAGAATTAAAAACTTTGAACAAAATCTAAGAGAGATATCAAACAACCTTAAGTGCTCAAATATCTGAGTCATGGGTATTCCGGAAGAGGAAGAAAAAGGAGATTGCATTGAAAACATATTCAACAAAATAGTGGCAGAAAACTTCCCAGGTATAGGAAAAGACACATATCTTCAGATTAAAGAAGCTCATAGAGCCCCAAACAAATTCAACCCAAAAAGGTCTTCTCCAGGACATGTTATAGTCAAACTGGCAAAACTCAAAGACAAAGAGAGAATCCTAAAAGCTGCAAGAGAGAAGCATCAAATC
>NW_007726396.1:22708-24097 GCF_000696425.1 Galeopterus variegatus | reverse complement strand
TCAAAAAAATTGGAATTATCCCATGTATTTTTTCAGACCACAATGGATTAAAATTAGAAATCAATAACAAATGAAATTCGGGAAACTATACAAACACATGGAATTAAACAGCATTCTACTTAATGTCATATGTGTCCAAGAAGAAATCAAACAGGAAATCAAAAAATTTATTGAAACTAATGAAAACAATGATACATCATACCAAAACCTGTGGTATACTGCAAAAGCAGTACTAAAGGGGAAATTTATCACATTAAATGCTTACTTCAGAAGAATGAAAGGATGGCAAGTGAACAACCTAATACTTCACCTTAAAGAACTAGAAAAACAAGAACAATCCAAACCCAAAGTTATCAGACAGAAGAAATCATTAAGATCAGAGCAGAAGTTAATGAAATTGAAAACCCCAAAACAAGACAAAAGATCAATGAATCAAAAAGTTGTTTCTTTGAAAAGATAAATAAAATTGACAAACCATTAGCATGGCTAACTAAAAAGAGAAGAGAGAAGATCGAATTAACACAAATTAGAAATGAAAAAGGCAATATTACAACTGATACATCTGAAATACAAGGAATCATTAGAGACTACTACAAACAACTATATGCCAATAAATTTGAAAATCTGGAGGAAATGGATAAATTTCTGGACACAAACAAGCTAACAAAGCTGAGCCAAGAAGATGTAGAAAATCTGAACAGACCAATAACAATAAAGGAGATTGAAGCTGNTGGTACCTGAAAAATAACCACCACTGCCATAAAAATTCAAGAAAAATCAAAACGCACTAGTAAAATAAAAATGGCAACAATGAAGAGAAAATAAAAAGTTTATCTACAACCCAAGGAACCAACAAATACAGAAAAGAAACAGTAAATCAGAAAGAAAGGAATGAAAGACACTTAGGACATCCAAACAAAAATCAATAAAATGCTAGGAGTAAATCAACACTGTTCAATAACAACTCTTAATGTAAAAGGCTTAAGTTCCCCAATCAAAAGATACAGACTGGCTGACTGGATTAAAAAGAAGGGCCCAACTATATGCTGCCTTCGAGAGACCCACCTCACCCACAAAGACTCACATAGACTAAGAGTGAAAGGATGAAAAAAGATTTACCATGCAAGCAGAAATGAAAAACAAGCTGGAGTAGCTATTCTTATATCGATAAAATAGACTTTAAACTAAAAACCATAAAAAGAGATAATGAGGGAAACTACATAATGATAAAAGGATTGATCCATCAAGAAGACATAACAATCCTAAATATATATGCACCCAATGTCGGAGCAGCTAGATTTATAAAACAAACGCTATTACACCTAAAGAAGGACATAGACACTAATACCATAATAGCAGGGGACCTGAACACCCCACTATCAATATTGG
>NW_007726396.1:12839-20891 GCF_000696425.1 Galeopterus variegatus | reverse complement strand
TACAGGCCAATATCCTTGATGAATATAGATGCAAAAATCCTCAATAAAATAATAGCTAACATAATACAGCAACACATCCGTAAAATTATACACCATGATCAAATGGGATTCATCCCAGGGATGCAAGGTTGGTTCTACATATTCAAATCAATAAATGTGATATACCATATTAATAAAGTCAAACACAAGGACCATATTATATGCAGGAGAATGAAACTAGACCCATACTTCTCACCATATACCAAAATCAACTCAAAATGGATTAAAGAATTAAATATACACCCTGAAACAATAAAACTTCTAAAAGACAACATTGGAGAAACACTTCAGAAAGTAGGACTGGGCACAGACAAAGACTCTCTATAAGTTAGGTATAGACAGAAAGTATCTCAACACAATTAAAGCCATATATGATAATTTACACCCTGAAACAATAAAACTTCTAAAAGACAACATTGGAGAAACACTTCAGAAAGTAGGACTGGGCACAGACTTCATGAATATGACCCAAAAAGCACGGACAACCAAAGAAAAAATGGACAAATGGGATTATTTCAAACTAAAAATCTTCTGCACAGCAAAAGAAACAAACAACAGAGTAAAAAGACAACCAACAGAGTGGGAGAAAATATTTGCAAAATATACATCTGACAAAGGATTAATATCCAGAATATACAAGGAACTCAAACAACTCTACAGCAAAAAACCCCCAAATAACCCAATTAAAAAATGGGCAAAAGAGCTAAATAGGTATTTCTCTAAGGAAGATATAAGAATGGCCAACAGACATATGAAAAAATGCTCAACAGCACTCAGCATTCGGGAATCGCAAATCAAAACCACACTGAGATACCATCTCACCCCGGTTAGGATGGCTAATATCCAAAAGACTCTGAACAATAAATGCTGGCGAGGTTGCGTAGAAAAAGGAACTCTGTACATTGGTGGTAGGACTGCAAAATGGTGCAGACTCTATGGAAAATGGTATGGAGATTCCTCAAACAATTGCAGATAGATCTACCATATGACCCAGCTATCCCACTGCTGGGAATATACCCAGAGGAATGGAAATCATCAAGTCAAAGGTATACCTGTTCCCCAATGTTCATCGCAGCACTCTTTACAATAGCCAAGAGTTGGAACCAGCCCTAATGTCCATCATCAGACGAGTGGATATGGAAAATGTGGTATATCTACACAATGGAATACTACTCTGCTATAAAAATGAATGAAATACTGCCATTTGCAACAACATGGATGGACCCAGAGAGAATTATATTAAGTGAAACCAGTCAGGCACAGAAAGAGAAATATCACATGTTCTCACCTATTTGTTTGAGCTAAAAATAAATAAATAAATACACAAAAACAACGGGGCAGTGGGGGAGGAAGACACAACAATTATAATTCCTTGAAGTTGATACAACAAGCAAACAGAAAGGACATTCTTTGGAGGGAGGGTGGAGAGGGAGGAGGGAGGGAGGTTTCAGTAATGGGCCACAATAATCAACCACATGGTATATTGACAAAATAAAATAAAACTAAAAAAAAAAAAAAGAATGATAACAATTAAGTAGAATAAATTATGGTGAACTTAAAAGTTAAAAAATAATAATTCATTCAATTGTGAATAAGAAAATGCTCTTACAATTTAGTGAGGAGATAAATGTGTAAATAAGTAAATAAATAATTACATACTCATATTGTGATAGTGCTTCAAAGAAAATTAATAGCATGTTTTCCTAGAGAATAACAATGGGAAATCGTAATTTAGAATGATTCCTCTTTCCTCTGACCTTTACATGGTTGGTTCTGCCCATCTCATAGATGACAACTTAGATGCCACCTACTCAAAAGGGCCTATCTAAATGATAATCCCCACTGTTATTCTCCAACAAAGCATTTTATTTACTCCTGATGATGAGAAGAAAGAGGGACAGCAGGTATAAAAGTCATAAGGGGGCTAAAATCTTGCTGTGCTGGTAGAACAGAGAGAAGACCCTTGTGACTGAAGCATGGGGCAGAGGACATGAGGTAAGGTTGGAGACATAAGCAGAGGCCAGATCATCAAACAGGCCCTGTGGATCATGGTCAGAAGTTTAGATTTTATTTTGTGTGTAATAAAAACTCAGTGAAGAATTAGCAGGTGAACAGAATGATCCAATCTACATTTTTAAAAGTTATTCCGGTTTCTATATGGAAATGTTTTTGACTCATAAAATGTCTTCTATGACCACAAATCACTGACAAATAGTATCAACCACTTTTCTTATGCCAACCCACTTTAAAATTTAAAGGAAACAAATGATATTCTATCAAAATATGAAGTTCCAAATTCACTAAATGATAAGTAGAACACCTAAACAATCCAACATTTAAAAATTTGAAAAAATATACATTATTTTTTCTCTACCATCAAAAATGGTATTAGACTCAGCAGGTTAACAGGTAACTTGTTTCTAAATTCAAAGAACAATAACAGAAGTCTTCCTAACCCATTTTAAAGTTCTATCATAATACTAATGCCAAAACTTGATAAAGATATTCCATTAAACAAAACTAGAACACTTATACTTAATAAAAATTAAAATCTGAAACTAGATATTGACAAATCAAATCTGGCAGTGTGGTTGAAATTGTTATATTCCATGACAAAGTAAAGTTTATTCCAAAAAAACAAGATTTCCCAATTTTAAATTGATTAGTATAATTTATTACATTGCATTAAAAAGTTAAAGAAAATATTTGATTACATAAATACATGCCAAAAAAATATCTGAGATATTGGAACAAATACTCCTGATGCATGTTCATTAGTGATATTTGAGATGTGAATAATTTGTCTCCTCATGTATATTATGTGTCTCTTATACCATATAGTATTTCTCTCTGCCACCTGTATTGATCCCTGACACCCTCAACCTGCTCTAGATCCTTGTGATTTATATGTGGTGTAGATAATCAGTGATTTTAGAAATAGTTCAAGTATGCATTTGAGGAGAGTAGCCTAAGGAAATGCTTCATCAAAAAACTTTCTATATGGGCTGGCCCAGTGGCACACTGGAGAGTGTGCCGCTTGGGAGCGCGGCGGCGCTCCCGCCGAGGGTTCGGATCCCATGTGGTGACCGGTTCCCGCTCACTGGCTGAGTGCAGCACGGGCGCAACACCGAGGGTTGCGATCCTGTTGCCGGTCCCCGGTATGGGTGCGACACTGAGGGTTGTGATCCCGTACCGGTCAGTAATAAAAGACAAAAAGAAAACAAACAAACAAACAAACAAAAACTTTCTATAGCCAAATATGTTTGGGAAAACCATATTTTGTGTTTCCCTCTTAGAGATTTGCAATGAAGTTTGGTTAATTTAAATACTCAAAGAAGTTCTCAAGGTTTCCTAAGTTAATTAAACATAGAACACTTTTGTTCTTATAATGCCTATTAATACCCCATGAATACACTTTGATAAACAGTGGTTTAGATCATGTCTCCACAACATCAGTCTCAGCATCAGTAGCATTTATTGTTCAGGGCATTGTGTGAGGTACTGCTGGAGATATTAAAGTATGAGATACAATCTATTCCCACAGATGATTATAATAAAGTTGAGTCAGAATATATAAATAAAGAGATAAATGATAATTTAAGACAGCATAGCATAAGTACCAAATGAGTAGGCTAGACAAAAAGTGCAGCAAGGGTGCATAGGAGACAGGATCTTTGCAAGCTAAGCAGTTGGGGAAGGTTTCTAGGAGAATATGAGACATGAGTTAATCCTTGGGAGAAAACACATGCTCCCCCACCTTCCCAACTGAGGCAAAAATGTGGATGGTATATTTGGGAGAAATAAGAGGACTGGTTTAGAATTGTTCAACAGGCAGGTAAGTCAGTTTGTAAAGCACCTTGTTTTAATTTCTATAATCAAGGATCTTTATCTTTATCTTTTTCTATAATCAAGGAGCTAATGGAGATCTTTCAGCAAAATGGGAGCATCTTGGAGATAAGTGGATTTATAGAAAGTTGTGCTCCTCTAAGCAATTAGTGCAAAAGTTTTCAAAAAAGGCTTTTTCTCTACTTGACCCCTGTCTTAATCTAGGCTGCTCCCCCAAAAGCAGAACCTGCAACAAGGTCTGATATACAGGAATTTTACTTTGGGGGTATGATCCCAAGAAGCTGGAGGGGAGCCTGGGAAGAACACCAGGGAGAAGAGGGAAATGCAGCCCACTCAAGCTCCTCACCACTGTGAGCAACTGAGGCTCGATCCCTCTGGGATCCTCAAAGAGAACCATGAAGAATGCATCTCAGAACTGTTCACCAAAGAGATGAAAGAGAGGGATATTTATCACTCAAGCTCCTCACCACTGTGAGCAACTGAGGCTCGATCCCTCTGGGATCCTCAAAGAGAAGCATGAAGAATGCATCTCAGAACTGTTCACCAAAGAGATGAAAGAGAGGGATATTTATCTACCAGTTCCCATCCCTCACTAACCTAGGGTTGCCCTCACATCTGCAGGTTTGTATATGCTCCAGAATGCCCACATGGGTTGCTGCAAGCTTCCCATTTCATAAAGGCAGAGAAGCCCTGGAGCAGAAAGTGAGAAATAGACAGTGAAACTAAAGTATGGTATTGTCAATTTATACCTGCATGTGGCTAGTGAGCCCAGAAATGGCAAGAGTAAAAAAGAGGTCCTCCAAGAAGATGTCCATATAAGAGGTATCTGATAGAACCTCCAAAGGAAGGTCAGTTCAACCCAACACTGTATTTCCAGGTTCCTTCCTGATTCCTTTTCATCAGTCCTTTGTACACAGGTCCTTGCACATGTGGTCACCTCCAAACTCTTTAGCATTGTTCTTTTTCCTCCTTCCATTTCAACCATCATTCCAAAATGAATAAATTAAAACAAAAACAGTATAAAGAATATTTTGCTTTAATTTATTCATGCAAAAAAAATTTCTCAGATTTGTTTAATAAGATAAATTTGATGGTAAGATGACCACCAGAAGAAGTTCCCAGACAAGATGTATTCATATGTGTCTGTAGGTATAAACCAACTGCCATAAGAAAGTTTTCAATAAATGCTTACACTGCTAGGACAGCCCTGCACCTCCAATCAGAACCAAGCAAAGCACTAAAGTCATTGCCCTGCTCATCATGCCAGTTACCAGGTCTACTTTGCCAGAAGCCACATGTGGAAATGCGGTTCTTCAGAATTTCCACAAACCAGCAATTTTCATCACCCATTCATTCAACAAAAAAGTGTTGAGGATCTACTATGATCTAGGTACTGTTCTAAGCTCTGGCAATAAAGTACTGAACAAAACAGAACAAGTCTCTGCCGTCATAAAACTTCTAATCTAGTGGCAGGGGAAATATACAAATAAATATGTAATGTGTTGAATGATAACAGAAGCTATGGACAAAACCAAAACAGTATAAGGGGGTAATGGATTGCCAGATAAGAGGTGAAAGATATTACTATTTTATATAGCATGGTTATAAAATGTGATATTTGAACAGAGGCATGATGGAAGTGAGGGAATGAGCCATGTGGATATATGGGGAAGAAACATACCGGACAGAGAGCAAAACAAGTGCCAAGACCTGAAGCAAAGTATGCTTGGCCTATCCAGGGAAGAGCGCGGAAGCCAGTGCAACTAGAGTAGGGTGAGCAAGGGGGGATGTGGGTGGGGAGGAGGTCAGAGAGGTAGCGGGGGACGGGGTGGTGTAGGGCCTCGGAGACACTGTAGAACTTCAGCTCTTACTCTGAAACAGGAAGCCACTGAAGGCTTTTGAGCAGAGGAGTGATTGCTGTGGAGAACAGACGTGGTGGCGCTAAGGTAGAAGTGAGGAGGACAGTTAGGAAGCAAGGCGGGAGAGACGTGATGTTCCATGAGCATGACAGCAGTGAGAAATGGTAGGATTCTGGGCCCACCCCGTGGCTCACTCCAGTGAGTGCAGTGCTGGGAGCGCAGCGGCTCTGGGAGCGGCGAGGCCGCGGGTTCGGATCCTATATGGGGATGGCCGGTGCGCTCACTGGCTGAGGGCGGTGTGGACGACACCACACCAAGGGTTACAATCCCCTTACCGGTCACAAAAAAAAAAAAAATGGTAGGATTCTAGTGATATTTTGAATATAGAGTTGACAAGATTAGCAGATGGACTGAAGTGCAGTAAAAGAGAAAGTGAGGAGTTGAAAATGACTCCAGGTTTTTGACCTGAACAACTAGAAGAATGGAGTTGCCATTTAATAAGGCAAGGAGAATTGAGGTTTGAAAATTAGCAGTTCAGTTTAGGGCATGGTAAGTGTGAGCTATTTATTCAATATCCAAGTGTTGGTGTCCAGCAGTCAGGTGGCCACAGGCAGTCTTCTCTTTGCAGGATTCCAACATGCACAAGTTCCAGTTACCAAGGCTTAGTTAAATAACACCAGTCCCCAATCGATGTAGTTCAAATTCCAGATGCCACAGTATATTAAGTGTGGGTAACTAAATAAAGCACAACTTCACTGCTACCTCAGTCCACAAACCACTCTGCACATAACAAATGCACATCATGACTAGTGGCCAATCACACCACTTCTTTCAGAGTCTGTCTTGGTCACTGTGTCTGGTTGGTCACTGACTGTTCACTGTGCATCTGTTATTCTTCAGTTCACACACAGACAGCAAAGTGTGACTTGACAAGAGCCATTTCAGAAAAATGACTGGGATGACAGCCTGATTAGAGTGAGTTCAAGAGGGACTAGGAGGAGAGGAGTGGAACAGTAACTACAGACAGATTTCTGAGGAGGTTTTCTTTAGGGCGTAGCTGGAATGGGATGTGAGTCCATTCCGTCTTCTCAAAATGAACATTATCACAGCATGTTTGTATGCTGACTAACATAACTAACTAGAGAGTTAATGCCAGGAGATGTTGATGCCAGCAGAAGGGGCGATTATTAACACAATGTATTTGAGAGCAGGTAGTATACACAAGTAGAGCAATTTATCCTCGACAGTAACAAGCCCTACCAAGAGGGTGAAACACTGACTTCCTCGGGACTCAGTTGCCTCAACTGTGCAATAAGACAGAACTAGACCAGAGGTTCTCAAAGTGTGGTCTCCAGACCAGCAGCATCAGCCTCACCTGAGAATTCATTCAAAATGCAAACTTTCAAGCCCCCTCCAAGGCTTACTGAATTAGAAACTCTAGAGGTGAGGCCAAGCAATCTATGCCGTAACAAACCCCCCAGGTGACTCTGATGCACCCTAAGGTTTGAGAACCACTGAACGAGATGATCTTTGATGTATCTTCTGGCTCTAACATCTGTGAATCTATGCCTCAATAATCTATTCCTTCCAATTTCTATTAAATTTTCACAATACCACAGTTGTATTTTCAAGTGAAAATTTACAAAACCCAAGCTGTTATCTAATTTTTGTTTGTCAGAAAAAGCCAAATATCTGTGCTCAGACTTCACAAACAATAATGAAATTTATAATCTTAAAATCACTTTCATAACCATTTCCAAAACAACTTTGTCATGTGGAGTATTCAACTTAGCTTGGAGGGCATCACTGAAGCTCATATCTTTTTCCTGTCTTTTTTTTATAACATGTTAAGTATACTTTTTAATGAAAAACCTATTAAAAGCTGTTGCTCTCAGTTGTTTGGAATTGTTTTGTATTGCTTGAAGAGTGTTATTCTCCAGGAGCAGAGCAGACAAGGAAAGACAGGTGACATTATTCCCGTCCCATACTGTTGTTCTTTGTGGACTTGGGTCTCTCCAGCCACACACTTGGAGGAAATTCCATACAAACAGAGGAAGCCAGACTCTTTCTGGGAGAACTTAGTAGCTGACTTACTACATTAGACATTGATGCCTGCTAAAGATAAAACCTGGGAAAAGACCTTCAGGTCCTATTCTCCATTGTTGCTGCCTGGGTCCAGTGTGTATGTCAACTGTGTACACATTTCCCGGGGTGGGGGGGCGCCATCAGTCCTGTCTGTGACAGGATTGCTAATGTTTATAGTAGCAAGTTAGTGCTGCTTTATGCCAAAGCATGGTGTTTCTTATTT
>NW_007726396.1:10314-12123 GCF_000696425.1 Galeopterus variegatus | reverse complement strand
TTTAAAGATGAGAACAGTTCTCTCTCTCCCCCAACTCCATTGTTATTTGGTTTACTAGATTTGCAGAAGGAAGCAGTAAATTACTCAAGAAAAAAGTGTAAATCTTACCAGGTTGTGCTCATCTGAATTTGGATGAAGCTTTGCATATGAATCAGATGTGATGATATGGAAAACAGGTCCTCTCTGCTTTGTGGTAAGTCGGTTTCGGGAAGTGAAAATAAAGAGCAATTAGATATTGTCCTGGATTGATGTCCACACCTTTCTAGAAGCTTCAGGTTAAGGCAACGGTCCTAAGTGCCCAGCCTGATGGCCTGAGAAAGTTAGTGAACAGGAAGGATTCTGCTAGCCAAGAACACTTATTGCCAGCAAGCCCCCTCTCAATGGTTTCCCAAAGTCTTTTCCTTATTTAATTCCATTAATTAACGTTGCATTCTCCCATCAGTGTCTGTTAATAATGATGTGTTAGAGGGGGCAAGAAGCATAGATGGAAGGGAATAGCTATTTCCTCAATCATAAAAGAAAAAAAAAAAAAGGAAGATTTACCTTAAAGTACAAATTATTTTCAAGCCACATCTATAAAAGCTGGTATTAAAAAGAGGTCAGCAGATGCATAAAGAATTTACTTATAATCTAAATAAATCATCTATTTCTTCATTCTATTCAACAATCCTTTCCTGAACAGCTGTCACTTCCTGCCTGGCTCAGCCACCTTCCTCTCCTGCGGTAGCTCTCAACCCTGGCTGTGCACTGGAGTCACCTAGAGAGTTCAAAAAAGGCTGAGCTGGCCAGTGACTCACTTGAGACAGTGTGGTGCTGATGACACCAAGGTTAAGGGTTTGGATCCCCATACTGGACAGCTCCCCACACACACCAAAAAATAAAATAAAATACTGAGGCCTGGGTTCCACCCCCAAGAATTCTGAGGATGTTTAAAAGTTTCCCAGGTGGTTCTAAAATGCATCCAAAGCTGAGATCACTGCTGTACTGTCTTTCTCTCTTCTTCCCCTCAGCTGCCCATCTGCAGTTCAAGACCAGCACTTTGGGTTCCCCTCTCCCCCAAAGATGCTGAGGTAATAAAAGCAGACCTGGTAGTTCTTAGGACACAGATTCCCAAATTGCCTGATGTAAGAATCACTCAGGGCACTTATCAGACATATACATTCCCAGTCCCCTCCCCTGTAGATTCTGATTTGGTAGCTCTGGAACAAGGACATAGAATCTACATTTGCCCCATGAGATTCCTATAAATAGCAAAGTTTGGGAAACACTATTTTAGGACTTTTCTACTCAAAGTAAGGCCTGTAAAGCAGCATTGGCATCACACGGGAATTTATTTGAAATGAAGAATCTTAAGCCCCATCCCAGACCCACTAAAACAGAACCTGCATTTTAACAAGATCGTAGGTGATTCATACCACATTAAAATTTGCCTAGTTGGTTTCCTTAAATTTTGATCTCCAAAGTTTTTATCAAGATCAAGGGTTCAGATCTCAGTATCAGCCAGCTGCCAAAAAAAAAAAAAGAAAAAGAAAGAGTGATCTCTAAAGATTTGATTCTTCATTTTCCCTATCAGATTAATTCAGACTCATCTCTCTATTGCAATGATAAATAATTATTCATGAGAAATAATCATATTAAAACTGATAAAAATTCATTATCTGAATTATCATTAATCAGCTAATTACTTTAAAACATTTCCATGAGTGGATGTTCCTGATTTCTTAGATTCTTTTTTCAGTAATATATGAGTCTTGGAGAGAAACAACATTAACTCAAGAGTTGAATGTTGTACTAAGTTCTATTATTTAT
>NW_007726396.1:7084-9135 GCF_000696425.1 Galeopterus variegatus | reverse complement strand
G
Source organism: Galeopterus variegatus (assembly GCF_000696425.1). Classification (NCBI taxonomy): domain Eukaryota; kingdom Metazoa; phylum Chordata; class Mammalia; order Dermoptera; family Cynocephalidae; genus Galeopterus; species Galeopterus variegatus. The sequence goes on along the minus strand of NW_007726396.1, from coordinate 9,134 downwards.
TCTTGGAGAGAAACAACATTAACTCAAGAGTTGAATGTTGTACTAAGTTCTATTATTTATTTAAAAGCATAATAACCACTAATTAAAAGCTCAGTTGGAAAGAAGTAAGCTAAATTGGAAAGAACTTTAAGGATGACCCAGTCCTATCATTAATTCGAATCATTACAAATTCCTTAATCAAGTAGCCATTCAGTTCAAACACCCCCCAGTGACAGGGAATTCATTACCTCCCTAGACGATCCATTTCATCTTTGATCAGCTCTGACAAAAAACCAATTTTAACCATTAAAAAAACGATTGCCCTGTATTTCTTTTCATTAGAAAGCATTTTGTTTATGGAAAAATTTGTAGAATTTTAGAGATATTTGGACAATTTATAGCAAAGACACAATTTCTCTGTATATATTTACTTTATTATAAATATTAATGTGTGTCTAGTTGGTGGCAGGCAACATGCTAGCACTGTGTAAACAAGACAGTCACTGCCCTCAAAGTACTTGCAGGCTAGCAATATACAGAATAAATAAGGAGTTAAATATTTAGAGATATGTGCAAACAGGGATAGATTTAGGACAATATGAGCTTATCAGAGGGACCCTCATCCAGTCTAGAGAATGAAAGTTCTAGAGAAATGACATCTAAGCTGAAATGGTTCTATCTTTTCTCTGTTTTCTATAAGTTGAATTTCTCTTAACTAATGAAAACTTTCTATTTGCTTTTGGTTTTCAAAGCACAGAACAAGCCGATGCAAAAACCCAATGTCATATCTAATTTAAAGCTCCTCCTTCTTCAAGGCTCTAGTGCCTTCAATGTGTTAGAACTGAGAGGAGAAAGAAGGAAAGGGACAGGCANAGGTATTATCAAGACATCTCAATTCAACCACTTCTCATGGTGTCCAGTTTCCAGGATGAAAGATCAACACACCAAGAATCAGTCATATGTCTAAACATAAAAAATGAACAATTAAAAAGCAAAATTTTAAAAACAATATCATTTACAATACCACAGAAAAATTAAATACTTAGATATAAATCTAACAAAAGTGTGCAGGTTTTGTGGGCTAAAAACTACAAAGTGCTAATGAAAAAGACCTAAGTAAATGGAGATACATACTGTGTTCACAAATTAGATGACTAAGTATACTTAAAATGTCAATTCCCCCTAAATTGGATTATGCACAATTATAGATTATATAGATTTAACACAATTCCAAAATTGTGCTAAAATCCCAGCAGAAGTTTTGTTCTATAATTCCATAATTCCATAATCTATATGGAGAAGCAAAGGAACTACAATAGCCAAAGTAACTTTGAAAAAGAACAGAGTTGGAGAACTCACACTGTCCAATTTTAAAATTACTAAAATCAGAGGATAATGGAGACAGTGTGTTGTCAGAGAAGGGATACAGCCATAAATATATGGAACAAAATAAAGATTTATACAAACATGGTTAATTAATTTGAAAAATGTGCAAAGAGATTCAAAGGAAATAGTTTTTTCAACAAATGAAGGTGGAACATTTGGAAATCCAGATGCAAAAAATTAACAATGGCCTAAACCTCACGCTTTATACAAAAATTAGATCAAAATGAATCATAGACCTAAATGTAAAACAGAAAACTATAAAGTTTTAGAAGAAAATTTTCTTGACCTAGAGTTAGGCAAAGAGTTCTTAAGCATGACACTGAAAGCACAATTCATATAAAAAATTAATTGAACTTCATCAAAATTNAGGTATTATCAAGACATCTCAATTCAACCACTTCTCATGGTGTCCAGTTTCCAGGATGAAAAGATCAACACACCAAGAATCAGTCATATGTCTAAACATAAAAAATGAACAATTAAAAAGCAAAATTTTAAAAACAATATCATTTAGAATACCACAGAAAAAATAAATACTTAGATATAAATCTAACAAAAGTGTGCAGGTTTTGTGGGCTAAAAACTACAAAGTGCTAATGAAAAAGACCTAAGTAAATGGAGATGCATACTGTGTTCACAAATTAGATGACTAAGTATACTTAAAATGTCAATTCCCCCTAAATTG
>NW_007726396.1:6076-6738 GCF_000696425.1 Galeopterus variegatus | reverse complement strand
ACTTAGACATAGAATTACCATATGACCCAATAATTCCACTCCTAAGTATACAGCCAAAAGAACAGATGGTGGGAACTCATATACTTGTACACCAATATTTATTGTAGCATTATTCACAATAGTCAAAATGTGGAGACTACCAAAGTGGTCATCAACAAATGAATAGATAAATAAAATGTGGTATATACATACAATGGAATATTATTCAGCCTCAAGAAGGAATGAAATTCGGATACATGCCACACATGAATGAACCTTGAAATAGGCAAATTCATAGAGACAGAACATAGAATAAAGTTTACCTGAGACTGGGCAAAAGAGGGAATGGGGAGTTATTGTTTAATGGGCACAGAGTTTCTGTTTGGGTTGACAAAAAAGTTTTGTAAATAGATAGTGACGATGATTGCACAACACTGCAAATGTAAATAATCCCACTAAACTGTGCACTTAAAAAGGGATAAAACAGCAAATTTTACTAAATGTATAGATATATTTATCCATATATATATGAGGGTACTTCAGAAAGTTCATGTAAAGATTCATATTTTCTTCTAATTCTATTTTTCCACAAACTTTTTGAAGTATCCTCACATGCACACGCACACACATGTGCACACATATATATATATATATATATATATTTTTTTTTTTTTTTTTTTTTC
>NW_007726396.1:0-5417 GCF_000696425.1 Galeopterus variegatus | reverse complement strand
TTTTTTTTTTTTTTTTTTTTGCTGCAATTAAAAAAAAAGAATAAGGGGAAAAAAGCTTTCTTCTGTAAAAAAAACTTTTAAGGGAATGAACAGGCAAGCTACAGTGTGGGAAAAATATTTGTAAATCACATATCCATTAAAGGACTTGTTTCCAAAATACATAAACAACTCTCAAAACTTACCAGTAAGAAAAAAAAATGGGCAAAAGACTTCAACAGATATTTTAACCAAGGAAATACAAGAATGGCAAGTAAGCACATGAAAAGATGCTCAGCATCGATAGCCATTAGGGAAATTTAAACCACGGTAAGTTAACTTACACATCTATTAGAATTACTAAAATAAAAAATCGTGACAATATCAAGTACTAGATAGAACAACTGAAACTCTCATATGTTACTGGTAGGAATTCAAAATGGCATAGCCACTCTGGCAGTTTCTTATCAAATTAAACATGTATTTATTATATAACTCATCACTGCTACTCCTGGTTATTTACCCAAGAGGAATTAAAATTAAAACCTATACACAAGTGTCTATAACAGCTCTATTCATAATCACCAAATCTGGAAATGACTCAAATGTACTTCAATAGTAAACAGATAAACAAACTGTGGTGCGTCCATCCAGCAGAACACTACTCAGCAACAACAGTGAAACAACTATTGACACTGTCTTAGTCAGCTCAGGCTCTAACAAAATACCATAAACAAGATGGCTTAACTGACAAACATTTACTTCTCACCATTCTGGAGGCTGGGAAGCCCAAGATCAAGGTGCCCTCAGATTCTCCTTGTGAGGATGCACTGAGAAGGCTGCTGTCTGCAAGCCAGGAAGTGGGCCTTTACCAAGCCTCCCCGCTGTATCCTCACAAGGAGACGGAGCTCTGATGTCTCTTCCTCTTCTTATAAGGAATCCCATTAGGGACGCTTCATTCTCCTGACCTCATCCAAACCTAACTACAACCAAAAGGCCCCACTTCTTAATATCATCATATTGAGGAATAGGGCTTCAACATATGAATTTGGAGGGGGAGGGGGCACACAAACATTTGGTCCATAACAGATAACATACAACAACATGAATGAATATCAAATACTATTCTGATTGAAAGAAGCCAGTCTCAAAAGGTTACATACTATATGCTTCCATTTATATGATATTGTGGCAAAGGCAAAGCTATAGGGACCAAAAACAGATCAGTGATTGCTGGGGGAGGGGGGGATCTATTTGTCTTCTTTCAAAAGCAAAGCCCTTTAGGATTCCTGGCACCGTCCAAGGATATGACGACAAATGGACAGCATAAGTTAGTATTTTGGGTGATACAACTGTTCCTTATCCTGATTGTGATGGTTGTTACATGAATTTATATGTGTTAAAACTCTTAGAGTTGAAACTCTCCCCCCAAAAAGTCAATTTTGCAGTATGTTAATTTTAAAAATTAAATTAACGTGATGGTTGTTACATGAATTTATATGTGTTAAAACTCTTACAGTTGAAACTCTCCCCCCAAAAAGTCAATTTTGCAGTATGTTAATTTTAAAAATTAAATTAAAAGATGGCATCAGATTCTACTCAGGGAGCTAACTATCAGAAAAGGACATTTATTTACATTTGTACTACAAGTGAGATCATTACTAGTTATAACTAGGCTATGGAGAAGGTCTGCTTAAGGAAAGAAAAAAATTTAAAGCAATGGAACCACAGTTAACCATACAAATGTCAAAAGAGCAAAGTATGCAGAGACAAATTAGCACTATGAATCCAGTAGTGGGAAGAAGACTCATTAACAGAAAAATAAGGGGTCCTTCTCAAATACCAGCCTCCAGAACATATCAAATGAGGCCTGAGCAAGAGGAAAAGATTAATCCAATGGCAGAAGAGCATTAGCAGCACTGTAGAAAGCAAAAGCAGTTCTTCACTGTTCCATTTTAGAAGGGAGCAATTCAGGGGGCATTGACTGGGTGTCTAAGCACAAGAAAGTCTCCAGAGAGCTTAGAGCTACTGAGGGAATAGAGCCCCAAAGGAGGCCACTGGTGGGTGTGCTCCCTAGAAGCTGCCCTGAGGAGTGCTGCCAACATAGGAGCTACAGCCCAATTAAACTCCCTGTAGATTAATGTTAAAGATGAGAGGGAAAATTTTCCAGTGGAATCCTGCCCAGCAATTAATTACAAGTGACAAAATTTAAACCATCCATGCTTTGATCTTCTCTGTTAGAATAGAAATAGAGATGGACAAACTGTTTACATCTTCCATCTACTGATAGGGGTGAGGCAGGAGACCCTCTAGGCTGTTTTGTTTCAAGAAACTAGGTTTTCAAAGTGAGGGTAAACTCTTTAAAATAAAACAGAGGATTTTAGAGGCAAAAAATGTAATTTGAGAATTTTAACCGGTGTATGGAAAATACAAATGCACAGTGGTAGTATCTTAAAATATTTTTACTATATATACTATATATTCTTTGTATATTGATTTCTGAAATTTAGCCCTTAACTTGGCAGAGCTGTATGTGGATTACCATAAGCATCCACCAGAGGGAGACTCAAGACTGCATTTTTCTCTTGGGGTTCCTTCAGGTTTAATTAGTACTTTGGCCAAACTCTCTACCGCATGTTGGTATAGTGAGGCAATCCAAGATGGAGAGAGATTTATGGTTCTGGAATGAGATAAAAAGAAAAAGAGGAAAGGGTCGTCTGTCCTCTTTAAACATCCCTGCTTTTTCTCTGGGGCTTAGGTGATTCTTCTGATCCTCCAGGGTTTGCAAAGCTGAGCCATTTGTCTGCTTTCAAAAGCAAAGCCCTTAGTATTCCTGGCACTGTTACAGGCTGAACAAACAATATAGGAAAATTCCTGCCCCACCTACCCACTGCCAAAAGGATGTGCCATTCAGTTCACAGGAGGCATTTACCAAATTCAAGCGATCCCTCCAGGAATTGTAAATGCTCACAGAGCCCAAAGGCAACCCAGTCCCAAGCTACAGCATGAAATTTAATGGAGGTTGGTTTTAGTTCTCCTTGGAAGTCTTCATTTGTTGATTCACTCAACAAAGAGAAAGACTTTACTGGGAGGTAGGTATTCTCTCACTTTTTAAAAAGTGTCTCTAATTATAGTAAAGATTTAACAATGAAATGAGCCCATCATTAAAAACATGTAAAGCCTGTTCTAAAGCAGACTTCTGAATAGAGCATGTTGTTAGTGTAGTTTACATCTGAGGTTCTAGGAAACATTTAATCCCCTATCATTTGCAAAGGGAGATTCAAAACTAGGAAAGATTTTTACACAAACAGATATTAAGTAATGACCAGCACAACTGTAAGGAACTCCTGGGACTTCCTCTTCATAATTCTTTAAAAATAAATCAGATATATGTGGTTGAACAATTACTTTCCATTCATGATCACCTAATTTCCCACATTAAGCCCTCAAACCAGATCTTGAAAATGAAAATAAAATCAGACTTCAGCTTACCATCACTAGGGAACAAAAACTTCTGCATGGGTTCATAGCAAAGGAGTACTTTTCCCTTACTACTAGTTAAGCAGGCTGGTGGTATGGGGAACCAGTGGTTGGTTATGAGTTAGAGCTCACTGAGTTAACTCACTGATTAAGAGTTAAAGCTGGGGGCCGGCCCGGTGGCGCACTGGAGAGTGTGCCGCTTGGGAGCGTGGCGGCCCTCCTGCCGAGGGTTCGGATCCCATGTGGAGACCGTTCAGCTCACTGGCTGAGCGCGGTGCGGGCGCAACACCGAGGATTGCGATCCCGTTGCCAGTCAGTAAAAAAGACAAAAAGGAAAAAAATAAATAAAAAAGAGTTAAAGCTGGGTAAGAGCATAAGCTCACAGATCCTTAGTAGGAAAGAACCCAGGATCTTAGCATTCCTTTCCTTAGGTTCTAATCAGCTGAGGAAACGAGCGAAAGATGACATACAAGACAGGATCTCTTCAGCCCTGGTTTCTGATGCAAAATGCTCTCATGAGTGCCTAGTACTGCAGGTGTTGCTGCGGAGGCAAACACTATGTGCTGGGACCGCCATACTGTTGCCATGGCAACAGCAAAGTTTACAGGACAGGGGCTCCGTGATGTGTGCCCAGAGTTATAAGAATAAGTGGGAATTCATCTCTGGTTCCAGAGGATATAAAATGACCTGTTTCTGGTAGTTACATGTAAAAGATAAACGAGGAAAAATGAACCAGCATAAAATGTAAATTTAGCTGCATCCGTTTTGGTGCTAGAGGAGCAGAGGTGATCGAAATGACTGCAGAGACTCTGACACCTCAGCATTTCCTTTTGTCCATAAACAGACACAGAATTGCAAGAACTTTTAGAGCCAAAGGTTAATCACAGAAAAGGGATCAGTTTCCATCTCCCAGAAACAATTCTGTGCAAGAAATCTGATGACATGTTTCTGGATTGACCGTAAAAACAATTTTCCCAAATAACATTAGCTGATTCTCTGGATTTTATCTTTGGGACTATCCCCCAATTCACTAGGGAAATCATTGTATTAAATCAGTTCAGTTTCACCAGGTTATGACACAATTTGCAAAGCTATTTCATACAACCACGTAGTGTGGATGAAAATACTATTAATTAGAGATAAGCATTTGTCCAAGAACTTGCTGTAATCAGATCTTCTGGGGATTTACCTCAGTCATTCACCAATCAGAAATATGGAACAGATTTAGACATAAAAATGAAGTACTACATCTTACAGGGATAGGTCCTTGCTTTTTCTTTCTAAGAAAAAAATTTGCTCATTTCAGCATATTCACCTTCCTGTCTTAATTAAGAAATTCGATCTGGTAGAAAATAATAAGCGATGAGCTTTACATTTTAGTATTGTCTTTTAAAAAGACTTTCTAAAAATTGACTTTTAAAAGTAGGTTAGGATTAGCTCAGTTGGTTAGAACACGGTGTTGTAAGAGCAAGGTCAAGGGTTTGTATCCCCTTACCGGCCTGCCTCCAAAATAATAAGTAAATAAATAAATAAAAGTAGTTTAGGGTCGTCTAGTTAACTCAGTTGGTTAGACTGTGGTGCTAATAACATCAAGGCCCAGGGTTCGATCCCTGTACCGGCCAGCTGCCAAAAAATAATAATAATAATAAAATAAAATAAAAGTAGTTTAGGGTTGGGTCCCAAAATAATTATACTTGAGTCATAAAAACAAAATTTCTAATATACAGAATTCTTTTAGAAAGTCTTTTAAAACATACTAAAAATGTAAAGCTCACTGCCTGTTTCTTTATAAAGAGTGGAAATTAGACACGATAAAATGGTCACATTTCTTCACAATCAACTTTTTTTTTTGAAATGTATAAATTCAAAATAGTTTTAATCAAAATCTCAGCAAGAATGTTTTTTTTTTTTCGTTAAATTTTTATTTTGTCAATATACAATGTATATGGTTATTATGGCCC
>NW_007726395.1:758672-762489 GCF_000696425.1 Galeopterus variegatus | reverse complement strand
TTTCAAGCTGACACTATATGTCCCAATGCTTTCTCAGTTCAATTTCATATGATAACTGCACAAGTTCAAATGATGCCTTTTGCTTTACCTACTGATTTAAAACTAACTCTTGTCTTGCTGTATAATAATCTTGTTTAGCAACCTGCAGATCAAAATCTCCCTTTACAAGTAGCATGTTCAGTAACTGGGCATTCTCTCTTAGCGCAGCAGGCAAACTTTTGTCTTTTATATGAGTGGTTCGTTTTTCAAGTTTTAGAATCTCACTGTTCAGGCTAGAAATTTTAGCATCTAAATTTTCTTTGCCAACAGCCTTGCTGGTTAGGCTGTGAAGATTCTCCTCTGCCCATTTTATACTTGATTTCATGCTCAAATTACTTGCTTTCATGTGAATTCACTGACGTTGAGCACAAATATATGCTAGCTGCAGCCTAGCCATTTCTGGTTGTCTCTCCTCAAAGATTTATTGATTATCACACATAGACGGTGTCCGTATATCTAAAAGCTGAAAATTTTCTTCATTTGAACTTTCAACTACTTCATGTATACCCTGAAAGAACTGTTGTTTGGGATATAAGGTTAATGCTGCTGTGCTTTGCTCTTCCTGACTTAGGTATTTTTCCAAGGAAAAATGAGATAAAAATACCAGTGGATTTGTTCCTTGACCTAAATTAGAATGTTTGAAGAACATCATCAATTTTGAACTCCATCAGTGAGAGCCTGAAGTTCATTATTGATCTTAGTATTAAGAGCATTTAGAATTCCTTGACTCTGCTTCAACTTTGTAGTGGCTGCTGCTTCTTTAGCATTTAACCTCAGAGTCTACAACCGTACCACCCTCAATGTGCCCGATCTTGTCTGATCTCGGAAGCTAAACAGTGTTGGGCCTGGTTAGTGCTTGGATGGGAGCATTTAATCTCTGAGATTTGTGCTAGTTCCTGAAGCCTTCCACTGGCATTTATTATGTCACTGAATTTTTAGGTTCTTTAATTTCTGCAGTTTGAACTTCATCCTCTAATTTCTCTAGTTCTTTGTCATCTGGTCTAGGTGTAGTTAAATCAGAAGTTTGACAGGTTTTGAGAGCTTTGTCCAATGCTGCCTCTTCTAGGATGAGTTTGCCTGATTTTTGAAGAATGATAAAAGCCTCCAATTCTTTTTCAGACAATACATTCTGCTCATTCACATTCCCACAAAACCACTTCAAAAATGATTCATCTTCAACGGTCTCAAACAACCAGTCAAAATCTTCTCCATTAAGAATATCAGCTTTGGGCCAGGCACAGAAAGAGAAATACCACATGTTCTCACTTATTTGTGGGAGCTAATAAAAATAAATAAGTAAGGGCTGCCCGTGGCTCACTTGGGAGAGTGTGGTGCTGACTACACCAAGGCCACAGGTTCGGATCCCTATATAGGGATGGCCGGTTAGCTCATTTGGGAGAGCGTTTGGGAGAGCGTGGGGCTGACAACACCAAGCCAAGGGTTAAGATCCCCTTACCGGTCATCTTTAAAAAATAAATAAATAAATAAACATACAAACAAATGGGGGGAGCGGAGAAGAAGACACAACAATCACAGTTCCTTGAACTTGTTAAGACAAGTGAACAGATATGTTGGGGGAAGGGATGGGGAGAGGGAGGGAGGAAAGGGAGGAATTGGTAAAGGGACATGAAAATCATCTATATTGTATATTGATAAATTAAAATTAAAAAATTAAGAAATTTAAAAAAATAAAAGGAATATCAGCTTTGAGATAACCAATTTTTAAAAAATGTCTCCACAAACTCATTTCTGCAAACTCATTTAACTACCTCAATTTTTTGTATCTGACCAATATGGGTTTATGGTGTTGGTTTTCATAAAATAAATCCAAATAGAAACAAAACTATTTTTTACATTTAGTCCATAGAGAAGAGAAAAAAATATTTTTAGAATCTATAATGATTCCTCCTCACTGGCTCAATTGGCAAGCACCAAGCAGGCAAGCATCAATCTCCAGATAAGATCGGCCTACTGCAGAGAAAAGCAGGCTTCCCGTCATCAAGTAAAAATATTTAGTCATTTTCATTTATTTTCAACAAATGCACCATCCGTGATGCATTAGCCAAGCCAACAACAGTGACGATGACAAGTCCTGCAGATTAATGACCATGAAGTCAGGACACACTTCACACACTAATGGCAAAATCCCTGGGTTGGGTGACCCAGCTATGACACGTCCATACGTTAATAAAACACATTCACAAAAGCCACTGAATCCTGGTTAAAACTACCTGCACAAACCCCAGATGGGTGACTGGCCCTGTGGAGCTCCGGCCGCCCCCCACCAACCAGCTTCTGCCACAGGCCGCCCCTCAATGCCCAGGTGGCCCCGCGCTGGCTACTCGCCCTGAGGACCAGGACCGCCACCTGATAGGAGGCCCAGGGTCACAGGGACAGAAGAGGCAGCCGGGTGCAGACCGGGATCGCGGTCGTCTATCTCTTTACTCTTAACCTATTTCTCTCTTTATATATAAAGTGAGGTTTTTGGAGATGACATCGTTGGGTCTTGTATTTTTTAATTCACTCTGACATTCTGTCTTTTAATTGGTACATTTACACCATTCATATTGAAAGTAGTTATTTATTGTTTCCTTTCCTTTCTTTCTTTCTTTCTTTCTTTCTTTCTTTTTCTTTCTTTCTTTCTTTCTTTCTTTCTTTCTTTCTTTCTTTCTTTCTTTCTTTCTTTCTTTCTTTCTTTCTTTCTTTCTTTCTTTCTTTCTTTTTTTTTGTGTGTGTGTGTGTCTTCCCTTCTTTTTCTGCCTTGTCTGGTTTTAATCAAACATTTTATATGATTCCATTTTATCGCCTCCCTTAGAATGTCAATTTATTTCTTTTAAAAAAACTTTTGCAGTGGTTGCCCTAGAGTTTGCAATATACATTTACAACGACCGTAAGTGTACTTTCAAATAACACTACATCACTTCACAGATAGTGCTGGTACCTTCTAACGGAGAATTCCCAATTCCCCCCCATCTCTTATAACATTGCTGTCATTCATTTCACTCTCCATGCATTATAATAATTACACAATACACTGCTATTATTATTACTTTGAACACTAATCTATTAGGTAGATTAAGAATAAAAATTACAAAAGTTTTTATTTTACCTTCACTTATTTTTTTCTCTGGTGCTCATTCTTTAGGTATATTTGAGTATCTGACCTCCATCAGTTTCATTTTCTCTGAAGAACTTATTTAAAATTTTTTTTGAGTTTCGCCTAGTTTATTTCTTTTATTTTTTTAATTGAAACATAATTGATCATACATATTTTGGGGGTGCAGTGTTGAATATGAGAATTTGTATACAGTATGTGATGATCAAATCAATATGATTAGCGTATTCATTATTACAAATCATAATTATTCTTCGTGTCCCTTACTGAATTTCTCCCTAACCCCGCTCCCCCTCACCCTTTCCACCACTACTAACCATAAGTCTGTTCTCTGCTTCTTTTTTTTTTTTTTTTTTTTCATTTTCGTGACCGGTAAGGGGATCGCAACCCTTGGCTTGGTGTCGCCCGCCCCGCGCCCAGCCAGTGAGCACACCGGCCAGTCCTATATAGGATCCGAACCGCGGCGGGAGCGTCACTGCGTTCCCAGCGCCGCACTCCCCCGAGTGCGCCAGGGGCCGGCCCATGTTCTCTGCTTCTGTAAATTCAGCATATTATTGTGACCTTTCTTTCTTTCTTTCCTTATTTCTTAGCACCCACTTATCAGTGGGGACATGTGGCATTTCTCTTTCCACGCCCGGCTTATATTACTTAAAACAATTTTCT
>NW_007726395.1:747095-758234 GCF_000696425.1 Galeopterus variegatus | reverse complement strand
TATCGTGAATATCTAATATTGATTGTAGTGTATCTTTTTCCTCAATTACATTTTGAGACAAGTATTCTTTGAATTCCATTTTGGACTCAATTTTAGGGAAGTTTTTTTTTTCTTTTTTTTTTTTTTTTGGGGTTTTCCCCGTTTTTTTTTTTTTTTTTTTTAATTTAAACGTAATTGATCATACATATTTTGGGGGTGCAGTGTTGAATATGAGAATTTGTATACAGTATGTGATGATCAAATCAATATTATTAGCATATTCATTATTACAAATCATAATTATTATTTGTGTCCCTTACTGAATTTCTCCCTAACCCCGCTTCCATTCACCCTTTCAACCACTACTAACCATGAGTCTGTTCTCTGCTTCTGAAAGTTCAGCATATTATTGTGGCCTTTCTTTCTTTCCTTATTTCTTAGCACCCACTTATCAGTGGGGACATGTGGCATTTCTCTTTCCACGCCCGGCTTATATTACTTAAAACAATTTTCTCCAGTCTTAATCCATGTTGCTGCAAATTGCAGAATTTAATTCCTCTTTATGGCTGAGTAGTATTCCATTGTGTATACATACCACATTTTCCTTATCCAGTCGACCATGGATGGACATTTAGGTTGGTTCCATATCTTGGTTATTGTAAATAGAGCTGTGATGAACATGGGAGTGCACGTACCCATTTGACACGATGATTTCCATTCCTTTGGGCATATACCCAGCAGTGGGAATGCTGGATCATATAGTAGATCTATCTGTAGTTGTTTGAGAAACCTCCATACTGTTTTCCATAATGGCTGTGCTCATTTACAGTCCCACCAACAAGACTGTTGGAAGAGTGCCCTTTCTCCACATCCTCGCCAGCATCTGTTATTCTCTTTTTGATAATAGCCAGTCTAACTGGAGTGAGATGATATCTCAGTGGGGTTTTGATTTGCATTTCCCTGATGATTAGTGATGTTGGGCATTCTCTTATGTATGTGTTGGCTTGCTGGATCATATAGTAGATCTATCTGTAGTTGTTTGAGAAACCTCCATACTGTTTTCCGTAATGGCTGTGCTCATTTACAGTCCCACCAACAAGACTGTTGGTTGGAAGAGTGCCCTTTCTCCACATCCTCGCCAGCATCTGTTATTCTCTTTTTGATAATAGCCAGTCTAACTGGAGTGAGATGATATCTCAGTGGAGTTTTGATTTGCATTTCCCTGATGATTAGTGATGTTGGGCATTCTCTTATGTATGTGTTGGCCGTTTGTACGTCTTCCATTGAAAAATATCTATTTAGCACCTTTGCCCGTATTTAAAATGGATTATTTGGTTTTTTACTGCGAAATTGTTTAAGTTCCTTGTATGTTCTGGACATTAATCCCTTGTCAGATGTAGAGTTTGCAAGTATTTTCTCCCATTCTGTAGGTTGTCTTTTTACTCTGCTCATTGTTTCCTTTGCTATGCAGCAGCTTTTTAGTTTGATATAACCCATTTGTTTATTTTTTTTCTTTTGTTGCTTATGCTTTTGGGGTTTTATTCATAAAGTCCATGCCCAGTCCTACCTCTTGAAGTGTTTCCCCTATGTTTTCTTTTTTAGTTTTATAGTTTCACATCTTACACTTAGGTCATTAATCCATTTTGAGTTGATTCTGGTATACGGCGAGAGATGTAGTTTCATTCTTCTGTGCATGTACATCCAATTTTCCCAGCACTATTTATCGAAGAGGGAGTCTTTTCCCCAATGTATGTTCTGCGTATGTACATCCAATTTTCCCAGCACTATTTATCGAAGAGGGAGTCTTTTCCCCAATGTATGTTCTTGTTGACTTCTGTTCTGGCAGGAAGAGGGCTGCCCAAGGCTTCTGCCTGCGTCCCTGGTCACAGGTCATGCTCCTGCTTCTTGCTTTTAACATTTCTTAAAAGGCAAGTCCACTGGCAATAAATTCTGTTTTCATTTATCTGAGAAAGTCTTTATCTCTCCTTCACTTCTGAATTAACTGGATATACAATTCTAGGTTGGTGGTTTTCCTTTCAACACTTCAAATATTTTACTCCTTTCTCTTCTTGTTTTCATGATTCCTGACAAGTCCGCTGTAATTATTACCCTGGTTCCCTATAAGTAAGGTATTTCCCACCTCTGGCATCTTTTAAGATTTTTTTCTTTGTCTTTGGTTTTCTGCAGTTTGAATATGATATGCTTAGGCTATTTATCCTGCTTTGTATTCTCTGAGCTTCCTAGGTCTGTCATTTGGTGTCTGTCACTAAGTTTAGAAAATTCTTGGCCATTAGTGCTTTAAATATTTCTTCTGTTCCTTTCTCCCTTTCCCCTCCTTCTGGTATTTCAATTATGCATGTGTCACACCTTTTGTCCCACCTGATCAGTGGTTCTCAAAGTGTGGTCCCTGCACACCAGCAGCATCAATATCACTTGGGAAATTGTTAGAAATGCAAATTCTCAGACCCCACTCCAGCCCAGACCTACTCATCCATAAACTCTGTGAGTGTTTAACCAAGTCCTCTTGGCGATTCTTTTGCATGTAAAAGTTTCTTTGCTAAAGCAAGAAAATGAGCTCTAGGACATCTGAAAGGAGTGATGCAGAAGAGAGGGAAGTAAAGCCACTGGAAACATTTAGTGTGCCTTAAAAATTTATCCTTAATATTCTTCCTATATACTTCCCATTGGGATCTTTCATGCCTTAAGTGGGGCCTAATGGAAAACATGGGATTAACTCCAAATGAACTGCAAGCCTCTTTGCCTCCTTTAACTCTGCTCCCCTTAGTGGCTCCCAGAGCAGACTGCATGTCACCCTGAGAGCTCATTGAAAATGACTCTAGACCTACTGTGCCAGACCCTCCAAGGCTTAAAGGCCATGAACCTGTGCATTTAACAGGATTCCCTGGGTATTCTGACTTGGCCAGTTTGTGACCCAGCAATAGGGGACCATTGCTAGAGCCTTATAACTGGGCCCATTGGTTGCTCTTCATGAACACAGCACTGGCTCATCCTCTACCCAGTCCTGATATGTCTTGGACTATATAAAATAGCCTCTGCTTCACCCTCACTCCCTTTATCTCTCCTTCCTTCAGGTGGACCTGGTGTCTTTTATACCCTCAGAAATGGGCTCCAGAGCCCCAGAGCTGAGTGCTGGTCCCCATGTGTCTCCCTGACTCTCCTTTGATGCCATGAGACATAAGACATAGTGCCCCCTGACACTGGCTAAATGTCTACACTGCTTCCTAGGATGGAACTCTTTCTGTTCCTTCCACCCTATCCTGCCCCACTGAGGCCAGGGCATGGAAACATGACCCTTCTCATAAGCGCCAACTAGTTATCCTTGTACCTCAGGTCTCTGTATGACCGGTTCCTTTCCTAGACCACATCCATAGCTGGGGGTCCTGCTGGTCTCCATGCTTTTATGAGCACTGTATTCTAAGACTGTTATCTGGCTCTGTGCCCCAGCACACAGGCTGGTAGCTTGTTCTCTTGGAGCGATTGCATGTGAGGGCTCTCCTTTTGCCTGTCTCCAGAATGTTCCAAATGTTAGCCATCCTAGATTCCCTAGGCCTTTTCACCTGTTGGGACCCTGACATTCTCCTGGTGCCTGAAATGGATTCTGGAATTATGCTGGGGCTTATGTGTCCCTTGGATTAGTCCAGATAGCTCCATGTGTCAGTATGAGAGAAGAAACTGACTCTATGGAGCCTAGCCTGTCCCTGTAGGTTTCTTGTGGATGGACTTATTCCAGGTCCCAAGACTTCTCCAATCCCTCCCTTCTGCCAGGGTTGGGACTAGGGTAAGGCAGGTGAGGCACCCAGGAGGTACTCACAGAGGGTCAGGGGAGCACAGGGTCAGCACCTGGGAGTGAGTGCCTGCTTACATGTCGCACCCTGGACCGCTCACTCGCCTCACCTTATCCCAGTCCCGCCTCCTGCTCAGATTGCCATGAATGTGCCAGGTCTCTATACAAGATTAAAAATAGGACACTATCAGTCCCAAGGCCTCCATAAAGTCATTCAGCCACTCAGCCAATATTTATTGGGTATCTCTTTGCGTGCCAGGTCTCTATACAAGATTAAAAATAGGACACTATTAGTCCCAAGGCCTCCATAAAGTCATTCAGCCACTCAGCCAATATTTATTGGGTATCTCTTTGTTACAAACACAAAACAGACAGGGCCCTGCATGTAAGGTTCTCAGAGCATAGTGGGCAAGGAAAACATGTAAACAAGAAATGATAATACAAGGCTGGTCAGGACAAGTGCTGTAACAGAGGTATATTTGGAAGGCAGAGGAGGTTGGGATGCATTTCAGAGACAGTACAGAAGGCTTCAAGAAGAAGGTACTAGTTTTACATGGGCATTGGAACATACGTAGACAACATCTAGGGAGAGAAAGTGGGGAGCCGATAGCAGGTCGAAAACAGCATGAGTCAAGGTGTATGTTCTGAGACTAGCAGGTGGTCAGGCATCATTAAAAGGTTAGAGACTTGGAAAGAAGGATGGGAGATGAGGTTAGAGAGGGAGAGGACAAGATTGTAAAGAGTTGTGAATTCCTGTTTAAGGAGTGCTGGGCTTCAGTCTGTGGTACCTGTGGCGTCTTGGAGGATTTTCAGGCAGGGGATGAAAGTGATTAGATTTAGCATCACAAAGGGGAGGAAAGTAACTAGATTTAGCATGAGAAGATGGTGGCAGTGAGCAAGACCAGCAATGGGGAAGCAGTTGGGAGACTGTTTTAAGAGCAGCTGACAAGTGGTGTCTGATTGTCCAAGTCAGGTGCATCAAATGCCAGAGGCTGTTAGACATGGTCTGGAAAAGTGGGCAGCACCAGGGAGCCAGCCTTGACAGGCACCCCATCATTCCCTGAGCATCTTCCAAAGGACTGGCCCCTGCAGAAAGAGAACCTAAAGCTGCTGGCCCAGATGTTCTGTGGGACAACAGCCTCCAGAGCCACCTGTTAGAGAGGACACATAAGACACGCTCAGTGGGCTTAGTGGCCTGCATCCCAGGATACACTCCAGCTGCTGCTGCTTTGATGAGCTTCTGCTGGGGAGAAAATCTTCTCTCTCCAGCACAGGAAGAAAAGCACCTTCCTATTATAGAATTCTTCAGGTGTGGCATTAAATGGCCCTGTTCTATCAGAACCCCTGAAGAAGAAGGTCCAGATAACTTCCAAGCTGCCTTCCCTCCCTCTGTATCCATGGTCTGAGGATTCCATGAGTATCTGATCTAACTCTGGAGACTTTGGTTCTCATAGGGTTCCTTGCTGAAATCATTCCTGGGTGTCTGTAATAAATGTGCTCTTATTAATAGTTCACTTCTCTGCATCCACACTGAGAACACGCAGGCCCTGGCATGGTCTGCTCTCACCTGGACCACTGCAAGAGCCTTCTGCCTGGTCTTTCTGCTTTCAGTTTTGCCCTAACTTCTCATTCCATTTTCCGGAAGAAGCCAGAGAAAATTTTCCAGAGCACATTAATCTGCTCAGATCACATTCCTGCTTAAAATCCTTCCTGTTACCTTTAGGATACAGTCAGGCTTCTCTAAAGTGCTTGCTGGGACCCTTCCTGATGCTGCCCCCCCACCTCTCCAGACTCAGTTCTCACCAGTCCTCCCCCAAGCCCCAAGCTCAGCAATTAAAAATCCCTTCCAGTTCCCCAAACTCGCCAAACTCTTGCCTGTGTCTGAGCTCTATACAGACCCTTCTCATTACCCAGAGCAGTGCTGGCCAGTGGACACAGAACATGAGCCACACACACCATCTTAAGTTTTCTAGCAGCTACAGGGAAAGAAAGGAAAGAAACAGGTGATCTTATCATTTATAATGTTTTATACCTCAGTCTATCCAAAGGTTTTCACTTCTACATGCAATCAATGTAAAATATCCTAATGAGATAGTTTTTGTTCTTTTTCATACTAAGTCTCCAAAATGTGGTGTGTACTGTACATGTATGGCACCCTCATATGGACTGGCCTCGCTTCCCAGCGCTCAGCAGTCTGTGCTTTCATGCTATTGGGACAGGTCTGCCCTGCTGTGCTGCCTCAGAGAGAAACACTCTGATGATTCCCAGAGCAGGCAGAGGTTTGCTGACATCACAGCGGGCAGCCCGGGCAGTCCTGCGGACCTTCTAGGACCTGGAGCCCTATCTTCCTAGCAAAGGAAGGGTCTGAACATCTCAACAAAACATTAGCTCACTGCCAGTTTCCTAGAGGGAGAGCAAGACTTTGGGGGGTCTTGGGAGGGAGTTGTAGACGGTGTCCTAGAGCAGTGGTCTTCAAACTGGGGTACACAGTGGAACAATGAAAGACCTCTCGGAGCCTTCCATCAGCCTCTGCAATGTGTGAGCGTGGATGTGAGTGGGGGGGTGTGCATGATATGCGTGGGTGGAAGCGTGTGTCTCAGTGCGTGTGTGAAGGTGTCTGAGAGTTGTGAGTGTGTGATGTGTATGAGGGTGTGTGTGTGTGTGAGCATGTATGTGAATCTCAGTGTCGTAAGTGCGGAGGTTTGGGAGCATACAGTGAGTGTGAGGCTGTGAGTGTGAGTGTGTGTGTGTGTGTGTGTGTGTGTGTGTGTATGGTGGAGAGACACTCCATGCGTGAGGACTTGCCAAGGCGTGTGCAGATATGGGAACTGACCCATTGCAGGTCCTCCCAGTTACTTGTGCTATCCCCGTCCCCTTTCAATTGCCCAATAACCCCTCTCACACTTTACAAAGAATGGTGTTTCCCTCACCCATTCCCAACCTTACCATGGGATACTTTCCAGAGTGAAAAATACTTCAGGGCACCAACAAAAAGGACAGTTAAAAATATTATTTGGGGGTGGGTCTCCTTATTGATGAATGGGACACAGTAAGCCCCCTTCAGGGCTTCCAGTCCTTCCCTGATTTACACATTCTTCAGTCAAGAGCAAGCCACAGCCTTCGTCACTGGCCCTTGTGGAAGTGGTCTACAACCAGATCTGCGACAGAATATGGCCAGTGGGAGTGCTGGCAATTTGAGGTTAAAGACCTCTTGTCTGCATCCCTTAGGTCTTATCAAAGAATGCATTGCTTTTGACAGAATCCGTGGGGAGGAAAAAAAAGACAAATACATGGTAAGGAATAATACAAGCTAAAAATGGTTCCCACCCCCTCCATATTAAACATAAGCACCCCTTTCAACTGTTCTCAACACCAACTATAGGATGAGCATAAATAAATAAAAGGAAAGGAAAGGGAGCGAAGGGAAAAGAAAAAGAATCTCTGAACAGCCAAACTAGCATAGGTTTGTAACACTGATTCTTTTAATATACAAGTAAAGCATTTCCAGGGGCTACTAAACTTTACAAGTCATACTGTGTAAAACTAACAGATAAAAAATTTATGTGATTTCTTTTTAATGTAGGGTGCATTATTCAGTAGGTAGTTAAAAATCTGTTTTGTCGGGTATTATAATGAGATATGTATTCCAATTACAATCAATCCTGAGACTGTTTCATCTTATAAAATATTTAAAATTTGTTCCTCCTACGCCTCCTATTAATCAAAAAATAAAACTAGTTGCTAGCTATTGGACCAGTTCATTTTTAGTAATATATACCTTTCTCTTTCATTAAATTAGTTGGAGAATTTATCTCAATGTCTAATGAAACTAAAGGGGTTATTTCTGTGTCTTTACACAAGATTCTTATTAAATTATTCCCCAAAGCCAACCCTGAAGTTCAGTACACACGTGCATGCATGCATGCACATTTACTAAAACAGGTGGTGTTTATTATGTTATTTGTCTCATAAATAACTTACAGTTGTGGCTGCATACTGTATTTCATTGTGACAAACTAAGAAAGAGAAACAGCATGTTGATTAATTCTTGTTTTCATAATTTATCATACAATAGATTAATTATATCCTTCATGATTTTAATCTTGACCGCTTTTAGTAGTCTTTTTTACAAGATTAGAAGTAACCCTTCCTACAGTGGTTTTTATAATATTCCTCAAAACGTATATTGTAATGTTGATTTGAATTAAAAATTTAAATTAGACTTTTTCTTATACAAAGTTAAGTCCGATTTGCAGACTGGTTTGACAAGGAAGACTGACTTTACTAAACTGATTATGTGCAAGGTATTTTCCATAAATTAAACGAGCTAAATCTGAGCTCTAAGGTTTTGACAAAAAGATACTTAAAGCATGTAATAAAATAAGTGCATTTTATTTTTTTAAAATTGTATTGGGAAAAGTGTATTAAACTTTACAGTTTAATTTTCCAATCCTTTCTTAATACATTGGATGAGACAAGTTACCTCTAAGTGAAAAAAATAACAGATGTCATTAATAGTTATTGAATTACATTTTGGAAAAGTCTTTTTGGATATTCTCAGAAATTGAGAAAGTGAATGGTTCCATCTATAGGTAACAAATCCCTTAGGAAGTCTTTTTCTCTTTCAAAGAAGGTAAAATAGAAAATATTTTTTGATGATGAGTCACTGTGTGATATGGGGTATTTGAACCCAAATAATTGATGAAGCTGCCATAATAAAACACCTTCTGTTCCCATCAACTTATTCATGTAAGCAAGTTTTGTCAGTGTGCACATCTATAAAAACAGAACAAATTTTCAATAAAGAATAAAACTGATGAAGTGCCTTTTTTATTCTAGTAATATTTATTGTCTCATTGGGGAATCACATTAATCTCATTAAGAAAGGTAGTCTTGATAAATTTTTACTATTTGTTTAATTTAGCAGTGATAAAATTCATGTTATATTTGTTATTTTGTTCATTTATACACTGATAATAATTATAACAATTACTCATTCAAGAAATAATTTTAACATTTAGAACCTTACGGAAATATATTAAAATTTCTGGGCTAGCCCGTGGCTCACTCGAGAGAGTGCAGTGCTGACAACACCAAGACCACAGGTTCGGATCCCATATAGGGATGGCTGGTTGCTCACTGGTTGAGCGTGGTGCTGACAACACCAAGTCAAGGGTTAAGCAAGCCAAGGGTTAAGATCCCCTTAGCGGTCATCTTTAAAAAAAAAAAAAAAAAAATTCTGATCACATACAACAATATGAATGTATATAACATGACTGAACTGTACACTTAAAATGGTTGAGATGATAAATTTTATGTTATGTGTTTTTCACCACAATTAATATTAATTTTTTAAAATTTTCTAATTATATAGATAATGTTATTTTAGAGATGCATTTCAGGTAATCAATAAAAGACAAGCATAAAAACATACTAAATTATAATACAATTTTGTGGGAGATACAATAGAAAGTATAAGAAAGTTATCAAATAAAATTTCCCAATGTTAAAGAAACAGTTTCTTCACATAGTTTTTAAGTGGATAACGATCAATATCAAATCACTACAGTATTTAGATTCCATCGAATATTTTTAACAAGTGATAATCATTTCATTTTAAAGAGTCAATATTTATACTACCCTGAAATTGCTTTCTTTGGAATGATTTCTACGTATGGAGAAAATTGCAGATGTCAACTTAAAGACATGTGAGGAGCAGTGTAGACATCCAGGATGCTTTCAGAGGTGGCAGACAAGGCTGAAGGGCACTGTCTGGGAGCCTGCAGCCCTGAGGGTCCCCGTGGCAGAAGCCAGCCCTGGGCTTCCTGCAGAGTTGCGACTTCTAGCCTTGTTCTTATGATGTTGGAGGGGGGCCCGACAGTCGGTCTCAAGCCACCCAGTCCTCTTTCCTGTTTCTTGACTCTGCCACAGAAAGAATCCAAGGGCAGAGTCACAGTAGACAGAAAGAAGGAGTTTAATTTAACGGATGAGAAACACAGGTTCTGCAGAGAGTGCAGCATGCTCCAGAGACTGAGCAGGGCCCACACTAAGTCCAACACAAAAGCAGTTTCAGCACAGACATCAAGTCTAAAACAAAAGCAAGAAAAACACTTAAAGTTCAGTACAAAGTGCAGGCTGGCTCAAGAGCATGAGCAGCTGCTTGCTGACAGTAAGTTCCATACAAAGTAAAGCATGCACACCTCAGCAGAAGTGTGGCTGCCTCCAGGAAAGTGAGCAACAGCCCCACCTTTGGGTGGGATTTGGCTTTTATAGTTTCTCTAACAATATTCACTTAAGGGGGTGCTTCCCAGTTATATGCACCAGGCATATTCAAGAATATTCTGTGCTTTCTATTGACCATGCCCAGCCACTGGATTTGCAAAAGTCAGCCCCCTGTGGTCTCATTTTCCCCGTTGGTGCTAAAAATAGGTCTAACTGGCAATAATAACTTTCCTCCCGTTGGTGCTAAAAATAGGTCTAACTGGCAATAATAACTTTCCTCCAGGGGAGAGCTCAGAGGAGGGGACCTGAGACTTCGGGGAGTAGCTGCAAACCCAGAGGCATGTCCTGAAATGGAACCCAGGGAAACTGAGCACCTCCTGTATCACTTCCCACCTTGTTCCTTGCAGACATTTTTTCTCCTGTATAATAGCAATGACCCTGGGGACCAGAGTTTTCAAAGGTGTGTGATGTCCCCAGGCTCTATCCACTCTATGTTACAACAGCCCTTCCAGGGAAACTCAAGGCCAAGTTTTCACTGTAAGAACTGGTCCATTCATTCAGAAGAGGCAGAACCCTCTGTTTATTGAACATCTGCCATGTGCTAGTTCCTGTGCAAGATGCTTTATATACATAATCTCATTCATTAATAAGAAAAATCAAGATGATGGGCCGGCCCGGTGGCGCACTCGGTAGAGTGCGGCGCTTGGGAGCGCGGTGGCGTTCCCGCCGAGGGTTCGGGTCCCGTATAGAGACCGGTCCGCTCACTGGTTGAGCGCGGTGCGGGCGCGACACTGAGGGTTGCGATCCCGTTGCTGGTCACGAAAAAAGACAAAAAAAAAGGAAAAAAAAAAAAAAGAAAAATCAAGATGATTGTTATATGTGGCTATTATTATTATACCAAGCATTTTACTGTGTACCAGACACTGAGCTGGAAACTTTACAAGAGTGGTCTTACTCCCTACAATAATCCTATGAGGTAGGAACTACTATTGTTGGGAAAATGCCAAAATAATTTTCTCATAAGCCTGTTTTGTCCCTGAAGTAATATTTTGATCACTACTTGCATGTTTGGCTTCTGTAACTGACCTTGCTTATCTGCCTAGACCACATGAATTCTGAGAAATGAAACTTAT
>NW_007726395.1:744586-746882 GCF_000696425.1 Galeopterus variegatus | reverse complement strand
GGTTGAGCGCGGTGCGGGCGCGACACTGAGGGTTGCGATCCCGTTGCTGGTCACGAAAAAAGACAAAAAAAAAGGAAAAAAAAAAAAAAGAAAAATCAAGATGATTGTTATATGTGGCTATTATTATTATACCAAGCATTTTACTGTGTACCAGACACTGAGCTGGAAACTTTACAAGAGTGGTCTTACTCCCTACAATAATCCTATGAGGTAGGAACTACTATTGTTGGGAAAATGCCAAAATAATTTTCTCATAAGCCTGTTTTGTCCCTGAAGTAATATTTTGATCACTACTTGCATGTTTGGCTTCTGTAACTGACCTTGCTTATCTGCCTAGACCACATGAATTCTGAGAAATGAAACTTATTGCTATGCTAGCCTTGTAAATGTGTCACCTATAAAAGCTTTGTAAGATCTGAGCTTGGGTCCAGATTTTCAAGTATAAGTTTGTCCAGGCCGCTGGTGTAATAAATACCTGACTCTCCAACCCTCTGAGTGTCAGATGCTTCCTTGCCGAGTCTGTTACCACAACACTAAAACTAATATTATATATGATACCAGGTATTCTGAAACCACTGGAGATTTGATACAACTGTTAATGGGTCACACACAATAGATTTTTTAAATTAATAATGTTTATTAATTTAAGATAGAATGCTTGAGAGGCACTTAGTAAACATTTGTCGAACTGGAGATGTTTTTACATGATTCTTAAACTGAAACTGTGTAAGAATAGAACTGGGATGGCCTTTCCATATTGTAAATGGAAGAGTTACTCAATGGTATGATGTGTGCATAGGGACTGAGGGTAGGGTTGGGGGGTTTAGACCTTGTAGAACAGTTTTTTGGAGAGGAAAGCAGAGAGATTTTGATTGGTAGTAGTATGGAAAGGTAAATAACTAGGTTCAGTTAAACTGATTGACTAGTTTTACTCCAAAGGATGATCTATTTGTGTTTTGCCAAATAAACTACTGTATTGCCTAAAAACTCAATAGATATTGATAAAAGCATGTTTATTTTAGGTTAGCAGGCACATACTGTCAAATAGTTGTCAAGATATAGAGGGCAAATAGATATAAACATCACTAGGAGTTTTAGGTGATTATAAAGATTTAGACAACCAAGACAGCTTCAGAAAATGACAGGACTGACTGGGCAAATTAACAAATGGTTGCAAACATGAGTATTTGAGACCTATTGATGTACCTCTAAATAAGAGTTTATTAATTGTAATCAATCCTTTAAGACAGTAGAATTGATGTTTTTCTGAGTGTTGTGGTTTATGGTCACCTGTTTGTTTACACACTGACAATATACTTCTGTGTGCAACATTTGTAAACAGTACATTGAAATTGAGTTGGTAATCAGTTACTCCAGTTTGCTTCAGCGGCCTTCTTTCCTGTTTTATATGTTTTTTCTGGACCATTTCATCTTCTGAGGGGCCTTCTCTGCATGTTGATAACTCCCACATCTACATTTCTATTTCTGACCTCTTACTTGAGCTCTGGTCCTTTACCTCCAGTAAATACCTCATTGGTACCTCAAACTCTGCTTATCTAAAGAGGAATTATCTTCCCCTTAAACGTGTTTCTCCTTTGTTTTCTTTCCTTTTTCTTTAAATTAATTTTATTTATTGTTGGCTATACAGATTTTTAAAATTTTCATTCTTTATTAAATTTTTAATTTAAATTTAAAAAAATTTTAAAAATTTATCAATATACAATGTAGTTGATGTTTGTGTCCCTTTACCACACCCCCTTCTCCCTCCCCCCAATAAACATCGTCCCTGTCACTTAACAAGTTCAAGGAATTATTGTGATTGTTGTGTCCCTCCAATTTGTTTGTATATTTATTTATTTTTATTAGCTCCCATGTATAAATGAGAATATGTGGTTATTTCTCTTTCTGTGCCTGGTTTATTTCCCTTAATATAATGTCTCTTTTGTTTTAAATTCCCATCAGTTATTTGTGTACTCAATCCAGTCCTTGCTCACCCACTTGTACACCTGTTATCAAGGCGTATCTTCAACCTGGAAGATACTTTTTAAAGAGAATTCCTTTAATTCCCACTACCACTCAGCTGAGTCCTTCATTCTTCGGCAGGCAGCAAGTATTCAAAAATTAGTCATTTCAAGAAGTCAATTAAACTGATTAAGCTCTTAACAAGTGGTGGTATCCAGGCTGGGACTCAAGTGTCCTAGCCCCTACTCAGGATCACTTAAAAGGTCTTTACATACTAATATACAGCAGAGAGAGAGAAAAAAAATTCTATCCGTAACTCTCTCAATTCATACTC
>NW_007726395.1:742193-744010 GCF_000696425.1 Galeopterus variegatus | reverse complement strand
ACTAATATACAGCAGAGAGAGAGAAAAAAAATTCTATCCGTAACTCTCTCAATTCATACTCTGTCCCGTATGCAATGCAGAATTTGATTCTCCAAGTTCCCTTCTAAGGCGGTGAAGCTTCGAGGTTCTCTTCACTGAGAGCTTTGATAAACGTTGAAGTAGTGATCTTTTCCTCTCCTTTGCCTGCACTGTAACTCCTCGGCTGACGGGAAAATCACCTCATCCACTGCTGCGGGGAGGCAGCGACGTCACGGCTAGAATGAACTCACCAGTTTTTCGGGCTTCGCGGACCGAGGAGCCCTGAAGACCAAGAGAGAATGAGTGAGAAGCAGACGGCCTCAGCTCCTCCCGTCGCGGGACACAGCCCTGTGCTGCGAGCCGCGGTCCACCCGCCAGCTGCCCTCCCGTGGGGACCCTGAGGCGAGCGAGTGGGTGTGTGCATGAGGGGGAGCGGCCAAACTTCCTGTCCCGCGCTCGGGCTGCTTCCGGCGGGAGCCGGAAGACGCTGTTTGTGGACGGAATTCGGGGCCGACTGACGGACGGAAGGCTGCCCGGGACTGGAAGGTGAGCTCCCGGGTGGACCTCGCCACAGCTGCTCAGCTAAGTGGTCCCCAAGAGGGAGGGAGCCAGTACCGGCTCCTCGGGGGCTGGGGCCGAGTTCGCCTCTGAGAGGACAGGGAAACCGCCCCTCTGGGGTACCCTTCCCGGATCTGGCGGGCCTGGGAGCGGCCGGTCTGAAGCCCCACGGCTTTGGCCCTTACCCTCGCGGAGTTTGTGGGGAGATGTTTCGGCTCCTTTGCTTGGTTTTGGGGCAGGGGCATGGGAAAAGACAGTCCTGAGGAAGCTGGAGTCAGCGAGTCCCCAGGGCGGGGGCTCACGGACTGCACCCACAGCGGGGGTCTGCCCTCGGACCTTGGGGCCCAAAATAAGGCCTTTGTGATGGGGGGAAGGGGGTGCCGAGAGAGCCCTGCCCAGAAAGTTTCAGCCTACGGCTACTGTCTCCTTTCATCCGTCCACTTACCTTTTGGGTCTGGAAGAGGGATGGCTGCCGACTCGGAGGGGCTGCCTGGGCTGCGGGTTTGCCCTTCACATGTCAGTTTAGGCAGAGGTGTGGGCTGAGTGTTTACAGCTTGTACGCATTTTGCCGGTTGAGTTTATCTTTTGAAGTTTCTCGAGATAAGAGAATCCAATTAGTTTATTAAAGTTTTTCTCCATTGCTCATGGTGTCTGAAATGCATTAGGCACCATTTGGAAGTTAAATATTATTAACTTGGGACTTAAAAATTCATACTTACACCTCACTTTGGCACAAGGGTCAATGCAGCATATTTGCAAAGAGAGTAAAAGAAACATTTTGAAATAAAGTCAGGTGCATTTTGTCAGGGAGTGAGAAATTCCAC
The DNA here is from genome assembly GCF_000696425.1 of Galeopterus variegatus. NCBI lineage: Eukaryota > Metazoa > Chordata > Mammalia > Dermoptera > Cynocephalidae > Galeopterus > Galeopterus variegatus. Next base: position 742,610 of record NW_007726395.1, on the reverse strand, counting down.
TTTATCCTGTCTTAGTATGGGGCAGAGTAAAGGACAACTAAACGAGCAGTCAGAAGGTTTAGGTTCTAGTTTTTCAAGTTTTGCCTCTAAGTAGATGTCTAATTTTTAGCAAGTTACTTTACCTCTGCTTTGTACTTTTTTTTTTTTTTTCTCTCTGTAAACCCTTAGGGATTTCTCTGTTTACCCTTAGGGATTTGACTATCATTCTGAGGCACCGAACTTGAGTAGGGGAAGTGACATAAGCATTTCTGTGTTTTGGCTGCGCAGGATGGGTTGAAAAGGGGAATTTTAAAGGCAGTTAGAAGCATATTATATATTTTTTGTTGTTTTTAGGAGGTTTTTTGTTTTTAATATTTTATTCTTTTTGAATTTTTTTCTTTCCTTTTTTCTCCCCCATTTTCGTTGTCTTTTTTTTTT
>NW_007726395.1:740123-740940 GCF_000696425.1 Galeopterus variegatus | reverse complement strand
TCTTTTTTTTTTCTTTTTAGAAGCCTGTTTTAATAGTGTAGTTGAAAGATACTGAGGGACAGGGCATTACAGTAGGAATAAATTATGGTGACTCAGAATCACTGGGATTACTTAAATATGCAGAATGGGAGAGATTGTTAAAGACCTAGAATTTGCAGCCAAGTGGCAAGAAGATTGGGCAATAATTGAAATGGGTAATACAGGAAGAAGAACAGGTTTGTTGGGAGGAGATGATAATCGGGATTTTGGACATTGTTAGATTTGAGTTGCTGTTGGATGTACATGTGGAGAGACCCAGCAAGCGGTTAGAAATGAACGGTTGGAGTTCAGAAGAGAGTTGAGAACTAGAGACAAAATTTCGATGTTATTTGCAGTGTCATTTATTTATTATACAAATATTTATTCAGTGCCTGTATTAGTCTGTTTACATTGCTTATAACAAAATACTTGAAACAAAAAACTTGAATATTTTTGTTTTCTTTTTATAAAGAAAACAAAATTTATTGCTTACAGTTCCTGAGGCTGGGAAGTCCAAGGTCCATTTGGTGGTGGTTACAGTGTCCCAGGGACCTAATGTTGCAAGATGGTAGGAGCAGAGAGAGAGCAAGAGACAGACTCTTCTCTTCTTTTAAAGCTCTCAGAACCATGCTCCTGACCACCGTTTTCACTACTGCATGGTCCTACAATCCAATGACCTCTTCAAGGCTCCACCCTTCAGTTACTGTAATAGGATTTCCCACCCTTTTAACAGTCACAGTGGGGCTAAGTTTCTAATGCAAAAAACTTGGGGAACACAATTCAAGCTTCAATGAGTTTG
>NW_007726395.1:725423-739357 GCF_000696425.1 Galeopterus variegatus | reverse complement strand
AGTTTCTTTGGGGGGTAATGAGAATGTTGTAAAATTGATCGTGGTTATATCTGCATAACTCTGAATATACAAAAGACCATTTAATTGTACTCTTTAAATGGGTGAATTATGTGGTATGTGACCTATAATCTCAGTGAAACTGTTATTTGAAAAAAAGATTTGAAATTCAGTTTTTGAAATCTGTTAAATGGATAATGGAATTGGTAATAGGAACAAACTTAATTGCATATTTGACATCACACCTACAGCTAATGTACATAGTAAGTTGTGGTAAAGGCGAGATCCCCACAGTAACCTGGATAAGGTACTGAGTGCTCTATCTAGTACAGATTTTTTTGAGTCAGCCTGCCTATCCTGTTGTGTCCTACTATTCTCTATTTTGTTCATGCAGTACACATACAAATTATGAAGTTGGACACCAAACTTGTATGGCAGTAGTCAGTTATAATGTGGATACTGGGTTGTTCCAGAAAATGCTTGTGTCTATTTTTAAAGATTATTATTGAAATGAAAACACTAAAATAAAAAGATGTCATAGATAACATATAAAAGACAGTGAATAGTTGTCTGATTTCATAGAGATTTTACAATCCTGGAATCTCAAAGTTGGAGGGAACTTCAGGATGACCTAAACAAACATCTGGTAATTTCTTGGCTTATTGAGATGAGCTGGAATTAGGGAAGAATTCTTGAACCCTGGAGATTCAAGATCAAACCTAGAGAGATGTAATCACTATTCATGCCAGTTATTCATGCCAGCCTGCTCTGTGGGTGGGAGTATTGGCTCTGCAGCTTAATGACTTGGGCAAGTGATGTACTGTTGGATAAACCACATTAAGCTGTTTTAGTGCTTGAATAAGAGAAATATATGTGGAAAGAAAAGTCAGGGATTTATGATACTTTATTTTATGTGGGAAACTTAAAAGGAGCATTTTCATTTATATTTTGTAAATGACTATAAACATCTAGTCAGGTATTTCTAAATGCCTTTTAAGTCTGTCTTACTTTTTATTCTACCCCCATATTAATTGAAAACTCCCATCCTGGGTACATTTTACACTGTATAATTACTTTGTATATATAAGTGCTCCCAATTTTAGCAACAATTGTACTAAGTAAAGTGGACTTACCTACCAAAATCCTGAAGAAAAAGCTATAAGAGAGTAAGAATTTAAATTATAGGGAGAAAACAGCTGAATCAGGATCCTGAGAGTACTGCCTTTGGGAAACACTGTTCAAATTCTGTTTCTTTTAATGTAATTTTTAAAATAAACAATATAATTATCTTTTGGAAAAATTGGAAAATCACGAAAAGTCACACCAGCCTACCACACTGTATAGTTACTGTCATAGATATGTGAATTTCCTTTTTCTTTTTTTGATGTGTGATATAACCAATTTTAATAATAGCAAATATATAATTTTGTATCTTATTTTTGTAATTTCACATAATTTTCCCTTGGTGTTGCGTTGTTTTCCTAACCATATTTTGAAGTGACAATGCCATATTTAATCAGCCATTTCCTAATTATTAGATATATATGTGTATTTATTGCTTCTAGTTATTTATTATCATGTGATAAGATGAACATGTTTGGACATATAGCTTTTTCCATATTTAAAACCTTTTCTTAGAGTGGGTTATTAGAAGTAGAAATTCTGCATCAAAGCATAACATTTTGATGAGTTTTGGTACCTGTTGGGCTTATTTTATTTTAAAGCAAGTGTTTTGGGCTGAATTCTTTATTTGCTTACTTATTGTGATTTTTGGATTTATAAAGAAGTGCTTTTGTTTATTAGCTACATTTTCCAACTGCTCTTAATGCTCTGTCTCTCTCTTTTTTTACCCCTATTTTAGGTTAAATTGATTATCTACCCAGCACAGCATCTTACAGGAAGAACATTGTATTTCTTAGAGGAATGTGAGCATAGCAGGAAGGTGTCATTGACTTTCAATTAAATTTGAACTTGTCTGCTGAACAGCTACAGGGTTTGGAAGCAGAATCAATGTTATCAGATGAGTTAGAATCCAAACCAGAGGTGAGCCCAGTCAGTTTATTTCTTTTTCTTTTGGTGGGCTGTATTTGAAAGTTTATCCTTTGTTAGGCGTCAGCGAACTTTTCCTATAATGATCCAGATAGTAAATATTTTAGGCTTTATGAACCAAACAGTTATGACTGTAACTACTAATTTATTATTTTTCTATTACTAAGTATTTTCTCAAAGATACAAAAATTCTTTTTTCTTTTTTTTTTTTTTTAAGTGGCTGGCCAGTTTGGAGATCCGAACCCTTGACTTTGGCATTATAATACCACACTCTAACCAACTGAGCAACGAGCAACCAGCCAGCCCTAAAAATTCTATTTTTATATTTTGTGATTTAAAAAAAAAATCTATTTAAATAAGTGTAAAATTATTATATATTTAGGTAATTATATATTGACAAACATATATAAAAATATGTATTTAAATGGTTATATTTTTACATACAAATATATTTTTTATATATAATAAATATATATGCGATGTGGATGTGCATATACATATATAAATATTTACTATCACAAACAGTTATTAGTTTTATATATATCTGAAAGTATTTTGTTTCTAAACGTGGAGGATTTTATTTTCATTCATTTTCTCACTTTAATTTTAGCACTTCTGTATTGCATAATGGAAAGGTTGCTGAATTTGGAATTAGATTACTTAAATTTTTGCAATGGATTCTTTATATTCTGGCACTGCTCCTAACTAATCATGTGACTTTAGACAAGTCACTTAATGTCAACTTGATTTCTCATCTGTAAAATATACGTTCAGGGGCCAGCCTGGTGGCACACTGGAGAGTGCGCCGCTTGGGAGCGCGGCGGCGCTCTCGCCGAGGGTTCGGATCCCACGTGGAGACCGGTTCCTGCTCACTGGCTGAGCGCAGTGTGGGCGCAACACCGAGGGTTGCGATCCCGTTGCCGGTCCCCGGTACGGGCGCGACACCGAGGGTTGCGATCCCGTTACCGGTCAGTAAAAAAAAAAAGACAAAAAGGGAAAAAAACAAAACAAAACAAACAAACAAAAATATATGTTCAATCTTACTGGGCTAATGTGAGAATTAATAAGCCAGTACCCAGAAAAAGTGCTTTGTAAAATGTAACCATTACATTGTAGGTAATTTTTTTTAAAAAATAGCTATTCTTTTTTTTTCTTATGACCAGTAAGGGGATCGCAACCCTCTGCATGGTGTGGTCCGCACCACGCTCAGCCAGTGAGGACACCGGCCATCCCTATATAGGATCCAAACCTGTGGCCTCAGGGCTACCGGCACCACACTCTCCCGAGTGAGCCACGGGGCCGGCCCCAAAATTAGCTATTCTTTAAAAATATAATTAATTTTATTATTTCTCTGTTTGATGGAAGGTGACAGAGGTTAACTTAATTACATAGATCAGCCTTTCTCTAGAACAAAGGACTTGATAGAATATTGATTTAAATATTATATTGTAGTTAATCTAGTTTTTTCTTTGAATATGGCTGAGACTAGTGAACAGTAGAGACTTAATTACATCATCGCCTTTTGGTAAATTCCAAGGTTTAGATCCATTCCTAACAACATGTGTTTCTCAGTGTTTTTTCCCTCCCCCCCAGCTCCTGGTACAGTTTGTTCAGAATACATCCATTCCATTGGGACAGGGACTAGTAGAATCAGAAGCTAAAGATATTACTTGCTTGTCTCTCCTTCCGGTGACTGAGTCCTCAGAATGCAGCCGGCTAATGTTACCAGGTAAAAATTAAGATCTCTAGACACAGGATAAAGAAGTCCTGTAAGTGTAACCTACTCTGTGGTATTGGTGGAATGGATAACTGACTATAACTGAGTGATGGAAACTGTAAAAATTAGGAGTCATGGAGAAAAAGCAACTATGGGAGTCATAAGTAGTTTAAACCATATGAATGGATATGATCACCTATAGAGTATGAGGGTGAGAAAAAAAGGCCAAAGCAGAATTCTTTGTAACTCCCTATTTAAGGTTTAGAATAAGGCAGGAGAGCCTGTAAAAGAGGGAAGAAGGAAAGACTATGGTAGTAGAATGAATATTAGCATAGAGTGGAGGCATGGAACCCAAGGGAAGTCAAGGTGTCACATGCTCCTGACAGGCCCAGTGAGGTAGGGACAAATAGGAAGTTTGACCTTGACAGGATCTGTTCTGTGGAGCAAAGAGGGTGGAAAGCCAGGCTGCAGTGAGTTGAGATATCAGTGCAAATTAAGGAAGTAACTAACACTTTCTAAAGACTCTCCCACTATGAGAAGGAAAAAGTAAAGGAAGTAAGGTAGAGAGAAGTTCATTTTTGTTCTTTTAAGAGCTGAGATATTTGAGGGTTGTTTTATGCTAAGAGGAAAGAAGCAATTAGAGAAGCTGAAGACAAATAGTAGATAATTGGTGAGGAGGCTCTGGGAGAAGTAGTAAGAAATAGAATTCATAGTACATGTAGTGAGATTAGCTTTGAATGGGAAGAGGGAAAGCCTATCACTTAACTATTAGAAAGGAGAACATTATTTATTTATTTATTTATTTATTTTATTTTTTTTAAAGATGACTGGTAAGGGGATCCTAACCCTTGACTTGGTGTTGTCAGCACCACGCTCTCCCAAGTGAGCTAACTGGCTATCCCTACATAGGGATCCAAACCCATGGCCTTGGTGTTATCAGCACCACACTCTCCCAAGTGAGCCACGGGCCAGCCCTGGAGAACATTATTTTTGGATGCAATGGACTCTTTATATTCTGATCTTTATTTTAAAACTTAGAATATTAATGTTAAATCAAGGGAGAGTTAATATTAGTCTGTTTGTCACAACTTACTTGTTTGTTATAAAGTCTTCTGGTTACTGACCTCTGCAGGTATTCTTTGATTTTTGAAGTAACTTTAAAACCTTTTTTAATTTTTACAGTTTCAATAAGGACAGATATATTCAGCCAATCAGTGTTAACTTAACACTTTCCTGTCTAGATCCTAGCTCTTCCACATCTTCCATCTCTCCACTCCTGTTTTTCTACTGGAATGTTGGGAGCCATACAAGGGTACTTCAACAAGTTTGTAGAAAAATAGAATTAAAAGATAGTGGGCCAGCCCGGTGGCGCACTGCTACAGTGCGCCGCTTGGGAGCGCAGCGGCGCTCCTGCCGAGGGTTCGGATCCCACATACAGACCGGCCGCTCACTGGCTGAGTGAGGTGCGGGCGCAACACCGAGGGTTGCGATCCCGTTGCCGGTCCCGGTCCGGTAAGGGCGCGACACTGAGGGTTGCGATGCGTTGCCGGTCACGAAAAAAGACAAAAAGGAAAAAAAAAGATAGTACGAATTTTTTATGAACTTTTTGAAATACCTTTGTGTTTTCCAAATCCCCTATGGATTTTTAACATGTGAAAATTTCCAAGTGCTAATAAATTTTGGTTTTTGTTAGGCTTTTTTTCCCCTGAATTTTCTCTCTCAATTTAAATTTATTGAATAAATTTTTTTTTTCCTTTTTGTCTTTTTTCGTGACCGGTAATGGGATTGCAACCCTCAGTGTTGTGCCCGCACCGCGCTCAGCCAGTGAGCGGACCGGTCTCTATATGGGATCCGAACCCTCGGCGGGAGCGCCGTGGTGCTCCCAAGCACCGCACTCTACCGAGTGTGCCACCGGGCTGGCCCTATTGAATAAATATTTTAACAATAATAAAGGAAATAAGAACAGGAACAAAAGCATCCATATTCTTTTAGAATGGTTTTTATCAAAAAGATGAAGGATAACAAGTGTGAGGATGTGGCGAAAGGGAACTCTTGTACACTGTTGGTGGGAATGTAAATTAGTACAGCCATTATGGAAAATGGTACAAAGGTTCCTCAAAAAGTAAAAATAGAACTACCATATGATCCAGCAATCCTACTTGTGGGTATATATCCAAAGGAATTGAAATCAGTATGTTGAAGAGATATTAGTTCCCATGTTCATTGCACCATTATTTATGATAACCAAGATATAGAATCAACTGAAGTGTCCATCAATGGATGACTTAAAAAAAGCATCCATCTTCTTTTCCACATCAGCTTCTTTTATTTTAATTTTGATTTAGAATATTTTAGACATACAAAAAATTATAGATAGTAATAAATGAAAACTGATGTACTTGCCTCCCAGCTCATGAAACACAATATTACAAACAATCGTATCTGCATGTACTCTCTAATCTCATTTCCCTCCCTTCTAGATATGGTGTGTATCATTTTATGGGTGGTATGCTTGTTTTCTTTTTTGTTGAGATATATGATAGATGCAGAAAACTGTAAAACCATATATGTACAGTTTGAGGAATAATTATAAAGGAGATACCCACATAACCCACCTCCCTCCAATCAAGAAGTAGAACAGCTCCCAAGCTCTCCATGGACTCCTCACTGATAAAGACCACCTCTGTTCTTCCATAAGTCACCACTATCTTCACTTTTGTGAGGATATTTCTTTGTTTCCCAAATTTAACTACCTATGCATGCATTTCTAAGCAATGTAGTTTAATTTTAGCTGATTTTGGATTTTAAATGAATGGAATCATATGCATATATGTTGTACCTTTCTTCTTTTACTCTGTCTTTGTGAGGTTCATCCTTATTGTGGATAGTGTGGTTTGTTTGGTTTAATTTGCTGTATAGTATTTTGTTATATGAGCATACAACTTCTTTATCTATGGCACTGTTGATGAGTATTTAGTTGTTTATCAGTACTGTGCTATGAACTTCAATTTTTAATCCTTTTTTGGTGTTGTAAAATCTATGTAACATAAAGTTACCATTTGAAACATTTTTAAGTACATTCACATTTTTGTGCAATCTCATTAAGCCAAAGCCTAATGAAAATGGCAGTACTGTCCACTTTTATTCCTATAATCTTATCTGTTATCTGCTTAAAAGTGGGAAAAGTGTTACCTGCCTTTTATAAAGATGAATGAAAACCCCTGAAAGCATTGGATATTTCAGTACTGTAGTGTAGTTTTTTATTATATTGCAACCAAAACCTTTAGAAATTCTTCCCCTCCCTTAGAACAAAGTTCTTGAGAGCAAGTCTTCTGAATTATTTTTTTACATTTGGTATAAACCCAGAACTATAATGACAGTAAACATTATAATAAAATAAATAAAACTTTAATTTGTTTCCCAGGCTGTGGTTTTTTCCCCCTAATTACTTACCAGGACTGTTACATACATATTATAAGTTTTAAGGAGAGGGGTCTCTCTAAGAAAAATAATTTGAAATTTAGATCCTGTTCTTGAGTTTGTATTCATTGTATAGCTATGTTTTCTAAGGAAAAAGTACTGACTTCTGGCTTCAAAAAGGAGTAAATTCTGTAATGTCCAAATGTAAGTGGTTAGTTATTAGTTACTGCCAAGTGTCAGAGGGGTCTGTTCCTCACATTTTGGCTGACTGCCTATAGAACTTAAAGCCATCTCTTTGTCCTTCTCTGAGGCAAATCTTGTGTTTGTAAAATGAGAATACTGTCTGCTCCTAAAAGGTGTTAGGTACTAAGGGATATTACAAAGGTATTAGGTGCTATGTCTCAAAATGGTGAGTTCTTTGGAGATAGGTGTTACATAAAGCTGTGGTATTTTCCCTTTACTAGATGATACTCCAAGTCATACTAACTCCTCCAAGGAAGTCCCTTCCTCGGCTGTATTGAGGAGCCTTCAGGTGAATGTGGGCCCAGACGGAGAGGAGACGAGGGCTCAAACTGTACAGAAGTCCCCGGAGTTTTTGTCCACTCCAGAGTCTCCTAGCTTGTTGCAAGATCTACAGCCAAGTGATAGCACTTCTTTTATTCTTCTTAACCTAACAAGAGCAGGTATTCTTTACCCTTTTCTGAACTATGTTCATGCTTAAGAAAAAAATTGGGAGTGGGGCATATTTAACTCAGTCATACTTAAAAGATGCCTTATTATTTTATGATTTTGGAGAGTTGGTATGGTCTGGTGACCAATTGAATTTGTAGAGGAAGAGGAAGGACTCTAGGATGACATAAGTATTTCTTGTTTGGGAAATTAGATAGCACAAGAAGAATAGGGCTTGGAGGAGGATGATTAGGTCTGGTTTGTGCCTGTTGTATTGAGGTTTTGGAGGGACATTCAGGAGGAGGTGTCTTTTAAAGAGTAAGAAACAGAAATCCAGCATTCTAGAGAGGTCTGGTGTGAAATAAGTAGTTTGAGTTCTTATCAGCATTTAGGAAACGTATGAAACAATGAGCATGGATTCTTCAAGAGAAATCTGAATCTGAAGCATAAACAGAAAAGAAAGCAAGTCTGGGACCCTAAAAAAAATAAAAAACTTTTAAGAGAGTGACAGAAGAATGGGAAGGAGTGGCTGAAAAGGGATGAAGAGAACTGGAAGAAGACTAGAGTTGGGGGGTGGGGAGGCCAAGGTTGGAAAAAGTTTTAAGGAAGAAAAACTAAATCAAATACTATAGGATGGGCTAGTGAGATGAAATGTGTGTCTAGTGACTTTAGCAAGAGCAATTGTTATTGGGGTAGAAGAGGTAAAGACCAGAGTCAAAGGGATGAGGAGTGGATAGCAGGTGAGAAAGTGGATATGCAGGTTGGAAGTTACACTTGTTCAAGAAACTTGACTTTGAAGAAATAGGTAAGAAGATAATAGCTAGAGAAGCACTTGGGGTTTTCTATCCTTTTTTTAAAAAAAAGATGGGAGAGACTTTGAGCTAGGACTCATTTAAAGACTGTAAGGAAAAGCGGGCCAATAGAGAGTACTAGGTTACAGTCGGGGGAGAGAGGAGATAACTGAAGGACAGAAAAGGATAACTGAAGAATGGGATTGGGATAATACAGGTGGGGATTAGCCTGGTTGCCAGGAAGGACAGCTTTGCCTCTGAAACAAGAGGAGGCAAGGTAATGACAAGCCTGTAGGCTGAGGGTAGAAAGGTGATTGCCTAATCATCTATGAGAACAGAAATTTGAGGCGTGAGGTGAAGTTCTGGAATAGCTGATTCAGGACACAGAGTTTCTGAGCCAGGGCAAATAAAAGGATTGCTTGATGGCTTACTTTCATATATCCTTTTGTTTCTTCCAGGTCTGGGCTCTTCAGCTGAACACTTAGTGTTTGTACAGGATGAGGCAGAGGATTCAGGTAATGACTTCCTCTCCAGTGAGAGCACGGACAGTAGCATTCCATGGTTCCTCCGGGTTCAGGAGTTGGCCCATGACAGTTTGATTGCTGCTACTCGTGCACAACTAGCAAAGAATGCAAAAACCAGCAGCAATGGTGAGACCCCTGTGGCATTTTCCTTTCCAGTATTCTATGCCAAGAAATTTTGGGAATGTAGTGGCTATATTTTTAGTTGTATATAATCCAAGTTATTTTATTGGAGAGAGCAGAAGGCTAGAAATTTGTAAATTATTTGTCTTATTTTCTGTATAATAACTTGGCCATGTCAAATTTTTTTGCAGAATCAACTAAACTAGTATTCTGAACCCCTTTTAAGGGAGAAAAATATTCACAGATCGTGTGGTTACCTTGAATTGTTTTTATAGTAATGTTCTTTAAATATGTAAAAACATAAATTCTGTGTAAACTTCTTATAGTCAGAGCTCTTACACCATCATGAAATTAAAATAGTTTTATTAGTTAACAGGAATAAAACTATGAAGTCAATCAAAGTAAAATTAAATCAGTGTGGCAGATGATGTTTTGCTGAAACTAAATTTCTGTTCATGGCAATCTAACAATTAGCTATAATGGTTTTAGTGTTCTTTTCAGTTCAGCATTCCTACTCTGTGCCACTTTTCTCTATTCCAGTAATTTTCAAAGTATTGTCTTTGGATCGTAAGCATTAACTGGGAACTCAGAATTGCAAACTCTCAGGCCCCATCCCAGACCTGCTGAATGATAATAAACTTGATTCTGATGCATGCTCAAGCTTGAGAACCATGGGTCTGTCTATTCAAAACATTCCAAACCACTGCAAAACCTTTGTTTATGTAGCATGCCATTAATACTTTTTTGTTTTAGGTCTGTCTCTGTATTTTCTTATTAATCTGTGATAATTAAATTAGTACTATATGGTTCAGCACTATCATTACACAAACCAAGCTTAAGCATTGAAATCTTATGTCTGTACACAGCTGTATGTGTATGGACACGTACAGATGATCTAGAATATGTTTATGACTTTTTAAAAATTAAATTCATACGAAAATAAAATGTTAAAAAATTTCTCATAAGAACTCAAGGATCTTATGAATATTTCAGAATATTCCAGTTTTAGAAACTTTAACCTAAATCTTTCCTGCACAGAGAACGTCAAACTTCTGTTTTCCAAATGATTAGTTCTGTTTGTGACTACCATAGTGCTACTTAGAATGGCTTATTTTACCATTTTGGGGAGGGACTCTAAAGTTCAGATTCTTCCTGAGATGCTTTTGCCAATCGTTGGATCCTGAAACCTTCAGCATTTTCAATTGCATTGAGGATGTAGTGCTATATTTGCCAATGAGAAGCAGTGTAGGGAGGGATCTTGGGATTTAGAATCTGGGGCCTGGGATCCAGACCTGGGACCATCGTTTACTAGTTTCCTGTCTTGGGCAATTTAATGTTCCTTGCCTTCAATTTTCTCATGTTTAGAACATAGAGATCAGATAGCTTACGTGATTGTATTGTTATGGAGATTAAATAAAATTCTATCTGGGAAGTGCTTTATAATCAGCAAAGCGTTGTGTGGATCTTTTCTCACTCTCCACATATGTTACCTTTCTACCTTAACTGCCTTGTATGCCTGAATATAAAATGAGCCCAAATATAAGACAGTCTTCCATTTTCCCAATGAGATGTTTTCCTAAGAGCTTTTTTTCCCTTAGATATATAAATCTTTAGGTATGTTGATAAAATTAACATTGTAAGTTGCTATTTGAAAATTTTATAATTTTGGTTATATGTATACTTTATTTATTATTATTATTTTTTATATTTATTTTTTAAAAAGATGACTGGTAAGGGGATCTTAACCCTTGACTTGGTGTTGTCAGCACCATCCTATCCCAAGTGAGCTAACTGGCTATCCCTATATAGGGATCCAAACCCGCAGCCTTGGTGTTATCAGCACCACACTCTCCCAAGTGAGCCACGAGCTGGCCCTTATTTTTTTTATTGTTATTTTTTTTGTGTGTCTGGCCAGTAAGGGGATCTGAACGCTTGACCTTAGTGCTGCAACACCATGCTCTAACCAACTGAGCTAAACTGGCCAGCCCAATATACATGTACATGTTAAATCATATGAAATATATTAACTTAATATTGTTTTTCACCCACTAACATATAGTTAAATGATGTTATCAAATATTTTAGTGCATTTGTAACATAAATATCTTTGTCATTGTAATTACTGAAGCTACTTTGTGAGTCCTCTAGCACAGCTTTTCAGAGCACATCATTTTCACTTTCATCTAAGTTGCTTGAAAGGTAGAAGTATTTTAATTTTGTAGGTGATGCTGAATATCAGGTTAGCAAAGGCCTTTGGGCCAAGTCACCATCTATTTTTGTAAAGTTTTATTGGAAGAAAGGCATGCCATTAGTTATAAATTGTCTACTATGACTGCTACTGTAGCCAAGTTGAGTATTTGTGACCAGAGACCATATGGTTCTCAAAGCCAAAAATAATTACTGTGAGGAAGAGTTTGCTGGCCCCTGCTATTTGTGATACCCTCAGTGGAAATTTTAACTCAAACACAAAGACCTATTCATGTAACTATATAATTATAGGATCTTTAAAGTGGTTACAGCATTATGCAACACTCGCAATCATGAGGTGCTGAATTTGTCTCTTTTTTTTTGAGCCAGTTTTATCAGGTAACCTCTGAATATCCAAAACTGTCATTGGTTGAGGCTATTTTATTTTATTTTATTTTTTTTATTTTTTGTCTTTTTTCGTGACCGGTAAGGGGATCGCAACCCTTGGTGTGGTGTCACCCGCACCGCGCTCATCCAGTGAGCGCACCGGCCATTCCTATATAGGATCCGAACCCGCGGTGGGAGCGTCGCTGCGCTCCCAGTGCCGCACTCTACTGAGTGCGCCATGGGCCGGCCCAGGTTGAGGCTATTTTAAGCTGTCTTCTCCAAACAGTTCTTTGTTTTCAAAAACAAAGTAATTGAGGGGGCACTCCTTAAAGTGAGAGCTTATTTAAGAACTCAAATACAAGGCAACTCACTCTTTTCTGAAGGATTTTTTTTTCTTTTTTAAATTTTGGTGGCTGGCTGGTATGGGGATCCGAACCTGTGACCTTGCTGTTATCAACACCATATTCTAACCAGGTGAGCTAACTGGCCAGCCCCAGAAGGATTTTTTTAAGGGAAAAATTAGCCTTATATTTGAACATGTATTGGTAATCTTCAGTGTTGAGGAGGAGGGATTCCAATGGTTTCTTAGCCTCACTTTATTCCATGTATTTATTTTTTTCTGTTTTATGATTATGTCAGTGTTGTTATTGTCTCTCCAAAATTGAATGTTCAAAGCCCCAACTGTCACTGATTTAAATCTCTGGATTAGAGTGAGGTTTCTACAGACCTTTCATTAGAAATTAAGTAGCTGTAGGTCTGGGGTTGAAGAGAAATTTCCTACGTGGTATATGCACTTTCATGCTATTTAACTTTTACCTATGTGTAGGTATTACTTTTTTTTTTTTGTAAGGCTAGTCAAATGAAGCATTGGAAGTGGAGAAGGAGCAAAGAAATCTGTAACTGATTGTAATCGATTAATTATAAATACCAGTGCACTTGTACCACCCTACTTTTTCAATTAATTTTTTAAAAACTGAGACTTGCCAAAGATGAGGAGAACTCAAGACGGAGAGAGTCTAGAATGGAATCAGGTAATTGTTGAAATGTCTGGCCATGGGAAGCAAAGGGAAGCCAATACAGGAGTGAAGAGGAGGAACTGGGTTTCAGGGAGTGTGCGTGTCTTAGTCCATTTTGTGTTGCTAGAACAGAATACCTGAGACAGGGTAATTTATAAAGACAAGAGGTTTATTTGTTGCATGATACTATAAGCTGGAAAGTCCAAGATCAGGCAGCTGCATCTGGTGAGGGCCTCAGGCTGCTTCTCATGGCTGATTGGGCCTATGCAGCGATCACATGGCAAGGCAGGAAGCAAGAGAGAGGGAGGGGAGGTACCACATTCTTAATAAGCAGCTCTTGAGGGAACTAGTAGAGTTAGAACTCACTCATACACCCCTCCTCCCCTCCAGGGAGGGCATTCATCTATTCATGAGGGATCAACCCCTGTGACCCAAACACCTCTTACTAGGCCCCACCCCCCAATCTGCCACATTGGGGATCAAATTTCAACATAAGTTCTGGTGGGGCAAACGGTATTCAAACCATAGCAGATAGGTACAACATACATATCCTACCCTTGGCTTTTGAGAGAAAAATTTGGAAATATAAATCTTATTTCTAAAAAAAAAAAGAAATCTTATTCCTAAGGTATGTATAATGGAAAGATAAACTCCATATGCTCATAGCAGAATTAAGTGACTATGAATGTTTTTCTCTATTAATGTCCAACTATGTCTTGAAGCAAATGAAAGAAAATGAGCACTTACTAATCTGGAATTTATATAAATTTTTAATTAACTGATTTCATTTCAACTTAAGGGTGTCACTGTGTACTCCTCTCTTATTCTGTTGAACAAAATTCCAGTAGATATTATCTCTAAGTTTTTAAAAATGTGGTTAGAAATAAAAAAAATCTGAGTTTGTATTCTTAAATATTTTATAACTAAAGAGGGGTGGTACAGGGCCGGCCTGGTGGCGCACTGGATAGTGCACCGCTTGGGAAGTGCGGCGGCGCTCCCGCCCGAGAGTTCGGATCCCACATACAGACCGGTTCCCGCTCACTGGCTGAGCGAGGCG
>NW_007726395.1:716282-724423 GCF_000696425.1 Galeopterus variegatus | reverse complement strand
CCCGCCCGAGGGTTCGGATCCCACATACAGACCGGTTCCCGCTCACTGGCTGAGTGAGGCACGGGAGCAACACCCAGGGTTGCAATCCCGTTGCCGGTCCCCGGTCCGGTACGGGGGCAACACTGAGGGTTGCGATCCGTTGCCGGACACGGAAAAAGACAAAAGACAAAAAAAAAAAAAAGAGGGGTAGTACAGGAAATTGGAAGGTGGTTCTTATTCTCCAGAGCGGTAGGAAACGGCCAAATTGACTTAAGAAGATGGAAATCTAAGAATGGTTATATGTGAAAGAAATCTGCTATAAGCCCATAGTAAGCCAGAATGACCACTTCTCCTTAAAATACAGGTTTTTATTACCCAGAATTTTATGTCATCTCAGTAGCACCCTACTAGAGTTGATACACCTGCTTCCATACCAATCTGTGTAATGCAAAAAATAGGTGTAATTCTGCTTTCTGAGATTTCGGATAGGAAGCCATTTTGGATAGTTCTTTCGTTTGTCAAAGAGGCCTAGTCTTGTGACACAAAGCATGATAGCTTCTGGTAGTTCTCTGGAGTAATGGGATGGGGATGTAGAGCATTCTCATTCCTGTTGTCAAACAGATAGAGAGCTGGGGAAGATGAAGAAAGATATCTGGTTAATGATCACTAGGAGAAAAATATAGGAGCTTTATTGATTGAGCCTAAGTATCTGAGCAGAGTCCTTCCCTGAATAATAAGTATGTGACTCTGTTACAGGAGAAAATGTCCACCTTGGTTCTGGCGATGGGCAACCCAAAGATTCTGGGCCACTTCCTCAAGTGGAAAAGAAGCTCAAGTGTACAGTTGAAGGCTGTGACCGGACATTTGTGTGGCCAGCTCACTTCAAGTACCACCTCAAAACTCATCGGTGAGCAAATCCAAGATCTCATGCTTGGAGCTTTAGAACATTGATGTTTCCAGAGGAACTTGTCTCCGGAATTGACAAATTAAAGAAAAGCAGGGACTTCAGCTAATTTCTGGTTAAGATGTCTTTTTTTTTTTTCAAAAGATGACCGGTAAGGAGATCTTAACCCCTGACTTGGTGTTGTCAGCACCCACGCTCTCCCAAGTGAGCCAACTAGCCATCCCTATATAGGGATCCGAACCCGTAGCCCTGGTGCTATCAGCACCATACTCTCCCAAGTGAGCCACGGGCCGACCCCTAAGATGTCTTTTGTTTTTTAATAGGAAGATTTGCATTATCCCGTTTACCTCATTCTTGATAAATTTTTAATAAGACATTAGACACCTAAAAATCTTAGAGCAAGAGTTCTCTAAAAGTCTTAGAGCAAAAGTTCTCATTATAAAACATAGTTTCTTTGAGAACTTAACAAATAATAACATAAGCCTGGGTCTGTATCCTAAACGTATGAAATCAGTATTTTGAGGTGGGTAGGGGCACTAGGCACCTGTAGTTTTAACAAACTCTTTGGGTTATCCTGATGCATTAGGTTTGGGATTTAGTGTCTGCCTTGAGAGTCAATAGGAGCTTTGACTTATCATCTCTGGCCAAGAGTATTTTCAGGTATTTTTGCTTATATGGTTATTTTTGCAGAAATGACCGCTCCTTCATCTGCCCCGCAGAAGGTTGTGGGAAAAGCTTCTATGTACTGCAGAGGCTAAAGGTGCACATGAGAACCCACAATGGGGAGAAGCCCTTTATGTGCCCTGAGTCTAGCTGTGGTAAGCAGTTCACTACAGCTGGAAACCTGAAGAACCACCTGCGTATCCACACAGGTATGTACAGCCCTCCAATTCCCTTGGGCTTGCTTGCCTCTTTTTAGGGAAGGCTTAAACGGGAATAGAAGTGAAGATCTAGGGTTGTTACTAGAACTCTGAAGATGGGATTTCTTTTTTTCAAATGCCTCTTGGCACTTTTTGATTCATTCAGTAACATTTATTGAAATTCCATCTGTGTGAAGAATGGACACTGTTGATTTCTGCCTCCAAAAGCATTACATGTAGGAGGGGATGTAAGACCTTCTTAGATAACAATGATATGAGGAGATATGGACAAAATAAGTCTGTTTTCAAATCTCTCTGAACATTGCACAGTTGTAATTTTGGGCAGTAACATTTATTGAGTCAACAAACCATACAGAGCCTGTTCTAGGGGCTAAATGGAGTAAGGTGGGAAAAAATACAAAAGATAAAGATATAATTCCTGACTTTGAGGAATGAACCTCACAGTTAGAGCCACAAGTAGAGGCTGGTGTTAGAGCCTCACATGAGAAACAGAATGGAGAAGTAACTTGTTCTGGGTCACAGAGCATGTTAATATCAAAGGAGCAAAATGAGGACTCCTTGACTCTTAGTCTAAGAGTCTAAGGGTGATTTTTTTAAGCCACTTGGTGCAGCATGTGCTAGTCTCTTGCCAAAGCTTAATCACTGAACCCAGACCACTATCTTAGGATGTGTATGTAACTCTTCCCCACTTTCTTGGTCTCCCTTTTGCATTGCCAAAATCACAGCAAGTACAATTAAAGGGCATTTAAAAAGTGAGGCCTGAGCCAAAGCCACAAATTGACACGACCTCGGTATGTTTGGGGACAGAATAGTTTTGTTCTCAGCTCTTTCTTGAGAGAATAAATTATACTTGGCTTAATCACTGAACCCAGACCACTATCTTAGGATGTGTATGTAACTCTTCCCCACTTTCTTGTCTCCTTTTTGCATTGCCAAAATCACAGCAAGTACAATTAAAGGGCATTTAAAAAGTGAGGCCTGAGCCAAAGCCACAAATTGACACAACCTCGGTATGTTTGGGGACAGAATAGTTTTGTTCTCAGCTCTTTCTTGAGAGAATAAATTATACTTGGTGCAAGAAAGCAATTTAAATAAAAGAACAGGAAAACCATCCAGCCGAATAGATAAGGGAAGAAGTAGAGTTCACCATGCCTTATTATTAGATTCAGTGACCTCTTCATCCTTGTGCTACTCCTCTTTGTAGCATTAACACTGAACATCTTCTTAAAATGCTCTTTTACTTCAAAGTTTGACCTGACTTTCTCCTGTTTTTTTTTTTCTTTCCCTCTTTCTATCTCTTGCTAGCTCTCATCCCTGTTAATCTCTTAATTGTTCACCAATTTCATAATTTCAGGCCCCTTCCTTTTCACTCATGGTACTCTCTTGTAATCTCAGGCCTCAATTTAGTCATTTCTCCCTGGATGCCTCACAGATTGAATCTCAATAACAATGTAATAATAAAAGTTAGCATTTACTCGTATTGAGGTACTTTAATATGTACCAACCACACATACATTATCTCATTTAATCTTCAAGGTAACTTCATACATTATGTTATTTATTTATTTATTCATTCATTGATTTCTGTGGCTGGCCAGTTTGGGGATCTGAACTCTTGACCTTGGTGTTATAATGCCACACTCTAACCAACTGAGCTAACTTGCCAGCCCCAGATATATTTATAAATGAAGAAACAGAAGATTAGAGAATCAAGTAACTTGCCCAACATCATGAAAGTAGGAAATGGCAGAGCTGGAATTTGAATTCTGATCTGACTCCAAAGCTTTTCCGAGGATTTTATTTTTAAATGCTGACGACTCAGTTTATTTCAGGTGTCAAAATTGACCCCGAGTCTTTATTAGTAGTAATGATAGTAATTAAAGCTGCCAATTTTAGTAGCTTTCTATGAGGGCTTACTATGTATCAGACACTATGTTGAATATTTAACTTGTACTTTCTCATTTAATCCTCAAAATAATCTTTTGAGTTTATATTATCTTCATTTTATAGGTAAAAAGCTGATTCTCAGAGATCTTCCCCATACTAAGTGGTAGTGTCAGAATTTGAACTCAAGATTAACTGACTTCAAAGCCCATCTTAACCATTATGCTGCATTGCCTCTTGAACCTCCTCTTCCTTTTCCTGTGTCCCTTATCTCAGCACAATCACCATCTTCTCAGTTCCTAATAGGGAGGCCATGTCCCTTAAGCCAGCCTCATACGGAGATTTCATGCCACTAGATTCTGAAGTA
This sequence comes from Galeopterus variegatus, assembly GCF_000696425.1. Classification (NCBI taxonomy): domain Eukaryota; kingdom Metazoa; phylum Chordata; class Mammalia; order Dermoptera; family Cynocephalidae; genus Galeopterus; species Galeopterus variegatus. Next base: position 720,408 of record NW_007726395.1, on the reverse strand, counting down.
GGATCGTTTTCTACATCTCCTTTTTCTTTAATTCTTTAGTTCATTTTGTTAAACATTTGACCTTGTTATTACTAAAACTATCTGTTTTTCTGACATTTATTCTGTCATATGTATTAGTATATTTTATAGCATTTTAGCGACTTTTCGAGTTGCCTAGCATTCTGGGATAGGTGTGAGTATATAGATATGCATTTAAGAAAGTTACAGACCTCTGGGGAATCACGAACATTAAACTGTATGGTATAGTCTAAAAGAACAGTATCCTCTAGGGAGTGCTGCTGCTCCTATAAGGCTCAGCTCCTGTGTTGTCACCATGCCAGCCTTAATTGCCATTTTTCGAACTTGCCTTGGGCACTCTCAGTTTCAAGGCTCTGCTCACACTATTCCTTGTGGCTGAAATTCTCTTTCGTTCTTGTCATCTTTTAAGACCAGCTCAAATCTAGCCTTTTTCAAAAAATTTTTGCAATTAGAATTCCATATTTATAGCACTTTTTTTGTACAGGAATTATATAAATGTTATTTATGATTACATTTGTTTCTCTCACACTAGTCTGTGACCATTGGAGGATAGAGACTGCATCTTTGAGTTTTTTCACTTTTGATTTTGAAATAGATTTACAGGAAGTTGCGAATATAGTACAGAGAGTTCTGTGTGTCCTTTACCCAGCTTCCCCAAAACGTGACATCTTAGGTAGCCACAGTACAGTATCAAAATTAAGAAATTAACTTACTGTCAGCTAGTAATTACTGTCATCTAGTACACTTTATTCAGTTTCAGCCATGCAGCTTTCACTTTTAAAATAACAAATATTGTAGAAAATGAAAATTACAGAAAAGCACAAATAATTTGTAATACCACTACATAGATATAGCCACTTTTACAATATTGTTACAGACTTTTTTGTGTACCTCAGTGACTATCTGTTTTCATTTGTTTGCTTTATAATATGGGACTATATAATAATCTATTTTGTTACCTTTAAAAAATCTGTACTTTTAAATGGACCTAGAAACTGAGTTTTAAAGAGAATTGATGTAAGGTAAAAGTCTTGACAGCATATACAAGGGTACTTCAAAAACTTCATAGAAAGATTTGTATTATCTTTTAATTCTATTTTTTCACAAAATTTTTTAAGTACCCTCGTGTACTGTTAATCTGGATTTCCTCAGAGGGAATGGATAGATCACTGAAGAAGAGAAGGCTCAGTGCAGCGGGAGGGGTCTGCCCTTGAGCCAGTAGGGAGAAGGAAGTATGAGGCTCAGAAGCAGCTGTTCTAGGAAAGGCAGGGCTGTCTGGTGGGCTGTATACTAGGAGATCATTGAGAGGCTAGGTAGCCCAGCTGAAATTAAATAGCATGAATCAAACAAATGAGAGTGAGTAAGTCATTAGAAACAATAAAGTTGATGGGAAAAGAGAATAATAGAAAGTTCATCAGAAGACTGAGTCTTTATCTCATTTTTTCTTTAGGAGAGAAGCCTTTCCTTTGTGAAGCCCAAGGATGTGGCCGTTCCTTTGCTGAGTATTCTAGCCTCCGAAAACATCTGGTGGTTCACTCAGGTATTAGAACCTGTGCTATTCGTAGATTTGAGGAAGAGGAAAGATAAGAGGGTAAAAGGGTGGGGTGAGGGGTGGTGGTATAAAGAAATCTAAAAAGAAACAGACTGCTCACCATAAAGGTAAATAAAACATCATCACATAATCAGAAATCAGGGCCCTTAATTGCATTGCATTCAAGGGCCTTATAATCCAGGTGGAGAATCTAATTATTGTTAGCTGAGTCACTGAGCTACTTTCTAACCTAGACCTTTTTCTGAGGAGATCAGCCAATTCGTTTGGCACTGTACTATGTGTTTTGTAAGTTATATCAAACATGCATCATGTTCTTTAGGAATTGACATTTTCATTTCTCTGAGGGAGGATTTCAAATCAGAAGAGAGTAGAAAGATTGATGTTAGTGGTAGCAGCACCAGTAATATTACTGCCTTCTGAGGAGGCATTAGTGATCCTGCTTCAGTCATCATTTTCGCAGAAACCATGCCTTTGGTGAATAGAACCAGAAACCCTATTGCCAAAAGGAGAGAGGAGTAAGACTCAGTGATCTGTTTTCTGTTTTGGACCTTTAAATTAATTCCCTATAACTCCTGTCAATTTGCTCATTCTATGCAGATGACGTGGTCTTCCCTGCTAAAAATGTCTTTTAAAATATCTGAAAATCTTCTGCAACAACCAGATCTTGTAAGCTCAATAGAAAAAGCTAAAGTGATATCCTTCCTTCCCTCCTACGCCAAACTCCCAAACAGTGCAGTCCAGGGAAAAATCTGTGTATTGTTAGAGGGACTGTTTCCTATGGGACATGGTAAATTACATTCAGAGTAAGGCTGGAAAGGTAGTTTAAGAAGGGCCTAGCGAGCCAGCAAGGAGAGTTTGTGGCACTTACTGAAGATACAACCTGATGAGAACTCAGCATACTGCAGATTAATCTGGCGATGATGCATAAGCTAAACTGAAACAGGAAGAGATGAGAAGACTGTTTTTTAAAATCTGGTCAAGAAGGCCTCTCTAGGGTAGTGGCAAGGAGCATGGAAAAAAGCCCAGTGGAAGAATATTCAACCCCACAATTGACTGGATATAAAGTGATATGGAAATAGATGTAGCAAGTGAAGACTATTGATTGAAGAAGCATGGTAGTGAAAATGAAGAAAAGTTGGCCTTTCCAGTTGTTAGGCTGGTTTACATATTTATGAGAAGAGGTTAGAAAAGTGTTGGAAGAGACAGTGATGAGTATTAAAGGGAGCTTGTAGGCTAGCTTGTAAGCTTCTTGGAGATGGGAAAATTCCTGGCACGTGGTAGGTTTTCAGAATTTGATTGACTGAGTCAATTAGAGTGATTAAAAGGATTGGGAAGTAGCAGTGAGTGAGGGCATAGCTGAGAGTAGACAGCATAACTTTTTGGTAGACCTGTTCAGATTTCATGGCTTTTCTCCAGTACTGCTCAACAGTTTATATAAAGCTGGGCACTGGAGAAAATGGACCATGGAAGTTATTCAGAGCAGAGACTTGCCAAAGATGAGGAGAACTCAAGACGGAGAGAGTCTAGAATGGAATCAGGTAATTGTTGAAACGTCTGGCCATGGAAAGCAAAGGGAAGCCAATACAGGAGTGGAGAGGAGGAACTGGGAATTATTCATGATGAGGACAGCAAGGAGCAAAAGAGTTGGAGGGGTAACCAATCAGGGATGTGAATTTCAGAGTTGAGATCTTAGGGATGAAGCAGTTTTTTATACGATGACAAGTTCTAAGAAGAGGCTCCTTTTGGCTAAAGATAAGATAATTTCTTTTCCTTGCATTATTGCACTGTCTAGAACCTCCAGTACAGTGTTGAATAGAAGGTTGAAAGTGGGCATCTTTGTCTTGTTCTCAGTGTTAGGGGGAAAGCATTTGGTTTTTCATGATTAAGAATGATGTTAGCTGTAGTTTTTTCATAAATGCCCTTTATCAAATTGAAGAATTTAACTTCTGTTCCTAGTTTGTCGAGAGCTTCTGTCATAAATGGGTGTTGGATCTTTTCAAATGCTTTTCTTGTGTCTATTGAGATGATCATGTTGTTTTTGTACTGTATTTTATTAATATGGTATGTTATATTAATTGATTTTTGGATTTGAAACCAATATTGCCTTCCTAGGATAAATCCCACTTGGTCTATAGTGTTCTTTTCTTATGATGTCTTTGCCTGGCTTTTTTTATCAGGGTAATACTGGCCTCAAATGAGTAGGGAAGTATTCCCTTCCCCTCTGTTTTCTGGAAGAATTTGTGTAGGATTAGTATTATTTCTTTAAATACTTGACAGCTTTCACTAATGGAGCTGTCTGTACCTAAGCTTTTCCTTGTGGTAAGACTTTTAATTACTGATTCAGTTTCTTGCTATAGATCTATTCAGATTTTCTATTTCTTCTTGGTTCAGTTTTGGTAATTCTTGACTGTTGGAATTGGTCTATTGACCAATTGACCTTGGTGTCATAACACTGCACTCTAACCAACTGAGCTAACCAGCCAGCCCTTTTTCTTGTTTATTCTAACCAAAGATTTATCCTTTTTTTTTTTTTTTTTTTTTTTTTTTAAGATGACC